>NW_016161762.1:3178-20288 GCF_001687245.7 Rhagoletis zephyria | reverse complement strand
ATGTTACCGCATAACTTTGGACCACGTCAACCGGAAAGGTAGTGTCTCAGAGGTGGTCCCATACTAATCTGGTTAAGATCCGATCAGCGGATGATGAGATATATATATATATATTTTTTTTTTATATGGGAGTTGAAGTCGGTTTTTTTTTTGCTAAAAATTACTTGTATAATATACGTTCTTTATTAAGAGCATTATAAAACCCTTATAAGAGTACAGTCTATAAGTAGAGTCTTACAACACCTTTATAAAACCGATTGGTCTTCACACATAGACAAGAAATATATAACGGTACGAGTGGCTCATATACAGTGGTAGAAAAATAAATAGGGACACGACATTTTAACAAATTGTTCCTATTTTTCTTTTGGTTATTTAGCATTTATTTTTTATAAAAGTATACTTCATTATCTAACAAAACCATATAAATTTATATTTCAAACCTTGTGCAAAAATTATAAAAATTCTACAAAACTGCTTCTAAATTTTCAACTTTTTAAACAGATTTTAAAGAATTTTTTGAGTATGCAGTTTTATACCCCATTAAATTTTAATAGAATAAAGTGCAAGTTTGAAGTTTCTAAAAAATCGCGCTGATTTTTGATAATTTTAATTCTAAATGTATTACGCACTTATTTCCATACAAAAAAAAATTGTCGAACATACTTCTTATCGAAGAAAATGCGGTAAGAAAGTTTGCCAAAAATCAACGCGATTTTTTAGTAACATAAAACTTACACCTTATTCTACCAAAATTTAATGGGCTATCAAACTGCATACCCAACAAATTTCTAGAAAATCTGATTAAAAAGTTGCAAGTTTACAGATTTTTTATAATTTTTGCAAAATTTGAAGTATGAATTTATATGTTTTTTGTTATATAATTGGCTATACTTTATAAATAATAAATATTAAATAAACAAAAGGCAAATAGGAAAAATTTGTTAAAATGTCGTGCAACTATTTATTTTCCACTACTGTATGTATAAAAAATTACACAGGCGACACCTCTAGGCATTGAGGGTCTCACCTTTAAGATATCGCTGAGGTTTTTTTCATCCAACAGTAGTAAAAAATAGAAAACGAATATTGTGCGAAAAACATTTTGTTCTACTGGTAATACCTCGTGGTAGGGATTCATCATAGCTTAGGTCAAGGTTTATATATAAAAGGTTGCGCAATGCGCAGGTCCGTTATTCTTTTCTCGCAAAATTGGGCGACAACAACAGCGAAAACAACAAGCAGCGTAAAAAAACATAAAATTTAAATGAAGTGAAGCAATATCACACCAAGAATGATAGAATACAAGATTGCGCCAATGAGAGAGGATTTTTGAGCGTAATTTTTGCGTGACGTCATCTTGGTGCAATTGCGAGAGAGAAATGCCAAAACGCATATAAAAATATGTAAACAATGCAGAAAAATGTGTTAATTTTATTATTACATGGCCCAATTTTGCAGGAATCAATGAATATACAAAGATTGATTAATTGGGAACACGTAGCAATAATTTTGGACATGTAGCCATTTAGATAAGTACGATTTTGAGCACATGAGAAAATGGATGTATTAACAGTGTTTGCAATCTCATGTAGACCAAAAGGAAGGTGTGCAGCAAAGTGAATTTTTGGACTCGCCATTGTAAAAAGCCATGCATAGTGCATATGTATATTTGTAGACGGTGGCCAACCACCATAAACTCCACAGCTGTTGACTCCACAGCTCTTATTTGATGAGGATGAATGAGTGTTGCTTCTTTGGAAACAAATATTCTATTACTACGTTTATACGTAAGCTATTTGCAAATAAAAATAATTTGAAAATACCTAACTCACTGTTTATTCGATGGTGAAAAATTCTGTTTTAATATTGCCTGATTATAAAAAAGCAATAATTTGACCATCGAAAAAGAAAATAAAGTTAAAAATGGCAACGTCTTGATTATAAAAAGGCAATAAGATGACCATCCAAAAAGAAAATAAACCTAAGAATGGCGGCGCCTTGCGCTTATTTGCAAATAGTACCACTAATCAATACTTATTTGCGTTATTTACAAATAAAAAATTAACTCAGCGTTTATACGGCAAATTTTACCATTTCGCAAATTGTTATTTGCAAATAATACGTGCGTATAAACGTAGTATATGTAAGTAAAACATAATTCAAGCTGAACTTTTAAATGTATAATAATTTGAGCACTGTTTTATATTAGGTACGTAACAGCGCGGTAAGATGCCGCTTGAATTAGCGCCTGGCGACTTTATCCACTGGTGCATTACCTCATACCGGCACTAAAAAGAATCAGGTACTAACAAAAATATATTTACATATATGTATATGTACACATGTATTAGCTTTAATCTTGTTCTAACTACAATTTCCTCTGTTTTAATAAAAATATGTAAACCCAATACTTGCCTCAAGCATCTTTGTTTATAATAAAAAAAATCATTTCGAACTGTCCCAATTTGCCACAGGGCGAAGACGACGTCGTTACGACGTCGCTCTGGCGAAGTCGTTTTGGTGAACTTTGGTCTTTGGTGAAGCCGTTACGACGTCGCCCTGGTGAAGTCGTTTGGGTGAACTCGAAACGAATCCGTTTCTTCGAACCTAAAAGTTTTATGAGGAACCTTCGGTCTAGGTTGGACAAGTTGCACGCCCAAATTTTAATATATCTAAGCATAAATAAAAGTCATTCATTTGGATAGTAAACCGTTTTTATTTTGACAATTTTTTATCATAACAGAATATGGAATCCACAATGTACGCTTGTGCTCAGAAAATTAAGCCACCTACATCTTTTTTTCAGTATTCATAATATTTTTCATATAAAATGTTTTTTATAAAGGTAAAGTTCACTCTGTTGGCCTTATTAATAAAAAATAAAATTTGTGGGAATAAGGTTTTTTTTTAATTTGGTAGAAAACTGTACTTTTACTTTACAGCGTGGCGACGAACAACTGTTACCCAGGTTTGTTTGAGAAATAAAAGGGTCCTTTATAGATTTTGCGAAAAAAGTATTTTATTGTTAATTTTCCACAGATTTTACTTTAGTCGGATTAATTAGTGTTTAAATTGTAACCCTTATTTACATTTGCCAGCAATGTAAACTTTGATAGAGAAGTTAATTTGGCACGCAAGTCTTTTTTAGGTGACAGAAGGGACTCAAAATGGAGAAAATTAGCGGCATCTCATCACAACAGCGGCAATTAGAAGTACGCTTTAATTGTTGATGCCCAGCTCTCAAAAATGATTAATATACTTTTAATATTATTGCAGAAGCGTTCCAGCAAAAATTCAACGAATCTGTGGAAATAATGGAGCGAGTAACCAAAAGGTATTTCCATTATGCTGGAGACAGGATCTCAAAACGGCATAAAAGAAATGTTGCACAGTCGTCTGCATAAATATCTGTTATATTGATAAGTTTTAACAATTTATTTTTTTGGTACTTCATTTTAGTTATCTTTATAAGAATTGGGTTTATTTTTAACAAGGGCCATATAGTTCAAAATTCAAAAATTGCGCAATATACATATGCATGTATGTGTATATAAAAAAAATTAACAAGCTTTTATATAAATTTTAAGATTTTTATTCTGCATTAAATAAACACATATGAAGCAGTTTTAAAGTCCATTGAAGTTTGGTATGTATAATAGAATACAAGGTTGAAGTGCCTCAAAGCATGCATTTTCTGTCATAAAATTCATATGGATGAAAATGCGCAGTACCGCAAAAAAAAATAACACCAAAAATCAATGTGAGTTTTGTGTTACTTCAAACCTGTGTTCTATTATACTAACATTTTATGGACTATAAAACTGCTTCCTATGTGTTTCTTAAATGCAGATTAAAAAGCTTTAAATTTGTATGAAAGCTTGTTGAAATTTTTTTATATATACATATATATGTATGTATGTATACTGCACATTGCTTTAATTTTGAACTACATGGTCCTCGTTAAAAAATAAACCCAATTTCAATTAATTTTAAAGATAACTAAAATGAAGTAACAAAAAAATTAATTGTTAAAACTTATATTATATTAAAATATATTAAAATTTTTGTTTGTATTTTATGACTGAATGTTTACCTTATTTTTCTTTTTTATTAATATTTAAGTATTTATGTATATTTAAAAAACTTTGAAAAAATTCAATGAATTAAATTAAACTATTTTAAACTAAAAAAATTGTTTTTAATTTCCTAGCAACTTTGAGCTTCGTTTTGCAGTTCGCTGGTACAGCTCTGAAAGTATTCAACTCGGAACCCGCTGGTGGTAGCAGAGGAAGAGGGAGGCCCCCACTGCGATGGAAAGATCAAGTGGAGAAGGACTTGGCTTCACTTGGCGTTTCCAATTGGCGTCAGTTGGCACAGAGGAGAAACTACTGGCGTGCTTTGCTGAACTCGGCCAAAATCGCTTAGGCGGTTACAGCGCCAAAAAAGAAGAAGAATAAGAGGTTACGAAATGAACCATATTTTTATAAATAAAAAATAACAAACAAATTTAAATTAAAAAATGACAAATATTGAACCAAACTCAGCATGCACTCACGTTTGCTCGCCAGTGTATGTATGTACTAGGGATGTTAATTTTTCGGATTTTTGCTATCCCGGAATTTTCGGGAAAGCGTTGTCACAATCCCGGGATCCCGGGATTAGTCCCGGGATTTAGATATTCATTACTTTTCAACAACTTGAATCGAAAAATTGCTTCTATATGGTTTGAGAAGCTCTCCTACCATACAATAAATAATAAATAAATGGGATTGAAACCTACTTTTTTATTTAAAGTGGCGTTTTTATTTTCCTTTTCTCTGACCGCACGATTTATTTTGAAGGACTTTGTAATTTCAGAGATATGATTAATTCCAAAAAGTTGTTAAAAAAATTCAATGCTATGTAGAATAAAAATATGGGTAACAAATGCAATAGGAAATTTCTTTAGAATTTAAAAAATTTAAACTTTTTGGATTCACAAGGACGAATAGGTAATTTTTAAGCTGACAAAGTTAGAAGAACGAAATTAGAGGATGTTATCGAGTTTATATAAACCCTTAACATATAATTTTTTCATACACAAATTTTGCGAAATTTCAAGGATAAAATTTTAAAATTACATTCTCAATATTTACCAGCCCTTCTGCACCAGAAACTTGAATCTGTTTAAATTCTACAGATGCTTTCCATTTCCAGACAACCGGTCAGGTCGAGCATGATTTTTAATTTCGACCAAACTCAAATACATTGATTGTTGGTCCAAATAATGAGACACGTATTTTTTCTTTTGCCTCGGAAAAATGTTTCGGCCAAATTAAACGCGATTTTGTTTTTCAGGCAAAAATCGACTTTTCGAATTGACAGTGAGAATGGTTTTTTAAAATGCCCATAACTTTGTCAAAATTTAGTAGATTCCAACAATGTTTTTACTCAAATGTCAGTAATTCTTGTCACTTCAAGATAGAATGATATAATTATTACGAACAACAGCGGAAATGTTTGCTACCAAACATACGCGAACGATTTGGACTTGTTTTATGCTTCTCGTTCGCGAACGAGAACGAATAAGACAATAATAATTCGTTCACGTTCACGTTCGCGTACGAACGTGAATGAATATTTCCGAACCTTGGTTTTTATCACTGGGATATTACGAAAGAATAGGTAAACTTGAATACATTGAAGATTCCCTCATCGCCAACGCCAATTTCTGTTCTGATTATTCCATATACATACAATTGCTATCGCCCAACTTTTTCAGATCTTTTTTGACTATTGTACGATGCGGTGGTTCAGCACATTACTTATTGCAGTATTATATCTCTCGGCTGCCGGAATGCAAGCAAATATACATATGTAGACACACCTATGTACATATGAATGTTTATATGTATGCACATGCATAAATAATAAATAGTAAACTTAGAACTACAAAATTTTAAATATATGTATATATTCAGGCTTATGTATATAAATTGTATGTACATGTGTGCATGTACGTCCATATGTACACATACATATACAGAAAAATACAAAACAAGATTATCGCTAAATTTTTATATTAAGTCGTAAGAAAAAATAATAAACAAAATATAGAAAAGGTAAATATATTTGGCGGAGAATTGGAAACTGTTTGACGATGCTTAAGTATAGGCAATCACAAATAAACATTTCCACCATCCTATTTGACATCTTTGGAATTTTAAACGAGAAACCATAAATTTTTCTTTAATTAAGTAACATACGTATTACGTAAGTAGAAAGTGGATCAGAGTTACTCGTTCACGGAATATGCAAAAAGTGATACTGCAAAACGTTCTATGTGACTTATTACCTCTGGTGCTTAATTGATCTGTTATCTATATCTGATCGCTTATGGCGATCGTTCATCTTCATCATCAAAAGGTACACAGTTTTGTCATTCGTTATTAGGGTGTAACGATTTGCAGATGCATTCTGGTGCAAGTAAGAGACCATCTAAGTGTCAAGGGTACTAATAGACATAGACCGTTTTGCAGTATCACCGACGATATGTAGTATATATACGGTGACCATATTTTAGAAATAAAATATAGTACAAGTTCTCATTGCGTATACAGTATATTTTGCTTAGCTGCACATCCTTCTTTGCACGAAAAACTTGTGCACTTAACAGAAAAAGGCACTTAAGCGAATTTTCTTTACTACTTCAATGAGGAAGGTATCCAAATCCCTATGAAAGCAAATAATGGAGAAGCACTTACCACGTAGAAATTACTGCAAGCGAAATTTTTACCGAATAGTATCTAATTATCTATATAACTACATAAATTTATAGCCATTTTCGTTGTTCTGCGAGATGAACAAAATAAATAAAAAGTTTTAAAATTAGGTAATTGTAGGGCTAGTGCCCTAATTGATACTAGTCGCATATTTTTTAAGGCAGGTATCGCCAATGTGCAGGTATGCTAAATGCATGTATCGGAGCAGTCTCCTTATAAATGTTAAAAATAATGCCTCTGATGCGCATTTTGGGGTAGGTATCTTAAATGTGCACTTAAGCATAGAGGCAGCAAAGCAAAATATACTGTATATGCATTCGTATTCTACGAGTTTATCGGAACCCATTCTAAATAACCACTTGGCATTAAGGCACATCTACATACTTTCGCGTTGTGTTCGCTTTAACCTCGTTTTGACAGCAGCGCTAGTAATGCTAGTACTTTCAACAATGAAAGCTTAACAGAGAATGCTTTTGTGACTAAATTAATATACTAAAGGCAGATAAATTAATATTTCGTATCAAAAAAGAATGCACAAGCAATGTAGTCTGGGTTCCCTGGCACAAAATTATTACTGGTTAAATGTGCAGAACTAGGGTTGCCAACTAATATTTACTATAATTACAAATAAGTTACTTAAACTATGACTTAAAGCTAGATACGTAGGTAAAAGCACACGTACATTCTACACTTAACCTTATCGATTCCTACACTGGGAAGAGCATTTCGAACGGTCTGGCACAGAAGGGAACTAATCTATGGTCGTTTAATTCTGCCCAAATGCCGTCAAGCAAACTATCTACAAACGAACTACATATGGCTCAGATCTTATTGGTTTTATCAACGCATACTGTCCAATGGCGATACACGAAGGAAGTAATGGCCTACCCTCTAGAGATTTCTACCAAAGTTGCGGGAACGAGGAGAAGGCAAAGAGCACCGAGCATTTTCTCTGTCAACGCCCTGGCTTTTCCTAAATACGGCGACGTAATCTGAAGCATCTCTTAAACGATTTCTCAGCGATTCTGAGTGGCAGTCACGTAACTTAACCTAAGCTCAAGATCTATGCATAGAAGGTCGCGCGATCCGCGAAATAAAAATTTCCTCTCTCTGCGCATATCGTCCTAGGGCGATATTTTCCTTCATGCCGAAAAAGCCACAAAACTAGATTTTTCACAGCGGCCAATTTTAGCGAAATTTTCATTTAAACTCGCTATATCACAGACGTTTATGATTCGATTGATTTGAAATTTGTACACAATAAACTAGGTTCTATTCTGAAGAAGATGAGTTTAACTGCACTTCTTAATACTTATTTAAAACGAAATGGCGGATATTGTAAGATTTTTATAAAAATTAGGGAGGCGGTTTTTACAAATGCAAAAGTTGTGTTATGAAGTTTAAAATTTTTGTTTTGTTTTAATGCAGCATTAAAGACAAATACATACGGACATTTTCGGGAAAGTTTCAGATTTAGACAACAAGTAGTTCTAAAGTTGTAACAATATTATGATGACACCCACAAGCGGGTGCTCGCCTTTAGATGACAAATATTTTTACATAGCACTTGTACTAGTAATTTTGGAAGTAATATTAAGTGAAATGTTGAAATTAAGAAGTGCAGTTAGACTCATCTTCTTTAGAATAGTATCTAGTTTATTATGTACAAATTCCAAATCAATCGATACACAAACGTCTGAGATATAGCGAGTTTAAATGAAAATTTCGGAAAAATTTTCCGCAGTGAAAAATCCGATTTTGTGGCTTTTTCGACATCAAGGCATGAGTAAAAATTTGGTTAAAATTAACTGTAAATGTATTTTGAATAAGTTATCGATTACAATTGGTGTGATATTGCTTCACTTCATTTCAATTTTATGTTTTTTTACGCTGCTTGTTGTTTTCGCTGTTGTTGTCGCCCAATTTTGCGAGAAAAGAATAACGGACCTGCGCATTGCGCAACCTTTTATATATAAACCTTGACCTAAGCTATGATGAATCCCTACCACGAGGTATTACCAGTAGAACAAAGTGATTTTCGCACAATATTCGTTTTCTATTTTTTACTACTGTTGGATGAAAAAAACCTCAGCGATATCTTAAAGGTGAGACCCTCAATGCCTAGAGGTGTCGCCTGTGTAATTTTTTATACATACAGTAGTGGAAAATAAATAGTTGCACGACATTTTAACAAATTTTTCCTATTTGCCTTTTGTTTATTTAATATTTATTATTTATAAAGTATAGCCCATATAACAAAAAACATATAAATTCATACTTCAAATTTTGCAAAAATTATAAAAAATCTGCAAACTTGCAACTTTTTAATCAGATTTTTTAGAAATTCGTTGGGTATGCAGTTTTATAGCCCATTAAATTTTGGTAGAATAAGGTGTAAGTTTTATGTTACTAAAAAATCGCGTTGATTTTTGGCAAACTTTTTTACCGCATTTTCTTCGATAAGAAGTATGTTCGACAATTTTTTTTTGTATGGAAATAAGTGCGTAATACATTTAGAATAAAAATTATCAAAAATCAGCGCGATTTTTTAGAAACTTCAAACTTGCACTTTATTCTATTAAAATTTAATGGGGTATAAAACTGCATACTCAAAAAATTCTTTAAAATCTATTTAAAAAGTTGAAAATTTAGAAGCAGTTTTGCAAAATTTTTATAATTTATGCACAAGGTTTGAAATATATATTTATATGGTTTTGTTAGATAATGAAGTATACTTTTATAAAAAATAAAAATAAATGCTAAATAACCAAAAGAAAAATAGGAACAATTTGTTAAAATGTCGTGTCCCTATTTATTTTTCTACCACTGTATATGAGCCACTCGTACCGTTATATATTTCTTGTCTATGTGTGAAGACCAATCGGTTTTATAAAGGTGTTGTAAGACTCTACTTGTAGACTGTACTCTTATAAGGGTTTTATCATGCTCTTAATAAAGAACGTATATTATAAAATAGGTTTATAAGGCCCTGCGTGTAGACATATTTTTATAGGACTCTTTTTTTATCCTGTTTTCTTTTTTGTATTTCATGATTAGAACAAATCTTCTGCAAATTTAAGCTTTTAGATCTCTATAAGTTTTCTTCATTAAGAATCAGAATTAAGCAAATTTATAGACATCTATAAATTTTAATTCTTAGAGAAATTGCACATTCTCTTTTCGAAGTCGGGTTTGTCTTCATAAAGATCATAAATGCTATTCAGTCATACCCATGGGCGTCGCTACGTTTACCTTATGTGTAGGTATACAATCTTCGATTATTACCGCAGCGACCACAAAAATGCAGTTGCCAATATAGCAACTCAGTTGCCAGCTTTCAGTTGTCATCTGTAAAACCATTTCCGCCAGTGGCTACCCAACTGAAGTTCGGTTACCATATGCCTAAGTCCGCTCAGCTCGATGTTCTGGTCACATACATAAGTACACATTTTCATGAGTTTATCTCTTCTTATTCTGGTACTTACAAATATCGGACCAAAGTTATAATACCATTTCAAGCTCATGAAAGGTATAGTTTTCAGATTTCAAATCGGTGAAGTAGGTAACAAAATATAAATTTAAACATTTTCTTAACTTCTTCCCAGCGTATCTATTAAAATGTCATTTTCAAAAATTTCATGCATTGCTATGCCATGTCATTCCATCTCAAACATACTGTTATAGCATGTCATTGCTTCTAAGCTCAGCTGTTGTTTGCTGTTGTGTTTCTGCAGCATGTTTTTAATACTGTTTAATCCTGCCTTGTATAAAAATGTATATACCAGGGGTGGGCAAGGCCGATGCCGAAAAGATCCACATCTAAGTTCTAAATGCTACAAAGAGCCACAAAAAAAAGAACAAGAAAAACAAAAATTGTATTTTTAAATAAAATTATTATTAGAAATGAAAAACATTCATTTTATTATTATTCTATTGTACGTAAGATAGATATAACAGAAAATTCAAAAGATCCCTTTGGCAGGATTTTCAAAATCTGGTTTTAGGTCAGTTAAATCCGTTCGTAACAATTCTGTTAAATGTTGGATAGTCAATAGGTACGTTCGTTTAAAATCTCCAGTAAAAAATGTCCAACAGCAAAATTCCGGCGAAATGTCATCTGTTATCTCACAAGAGAAAAATATCCAAAATTGTACGCGAGCAGAAAATTTGCAGAAACTTGCAAATTAGACGAACAGCTGATAGAAATATTGTTTATATTCAAAAAAATTTAAAACGTACGAAAACAAATCTCGAAATCTTATCCTGACACAGTTCACTGACTAAACGAATAATTACTTCTTATTTTTTAGTTCAGGCCTTTAGTATCTATATATAATTGCTCAGTCATACGACTTAGTTAGGCCGATCTGTAGCAGCCACAGAATTGAGCTATATATCAAACTAAAGTGCAAGCTGCAGTTGCAGTTGACCGTGTTTGTCAAAAAAGTAAAAAGCTGCAGAAAAGTCGATCGTGAGTAATATATATATATATTTTTTTTAACACTTCACTTTTATTTGCAATCTATTTTTAAAATAATAAGCAAATTATATAACTATTTAACAATGTGACTTATATTATTGAACTCCATTGAGGTCAATAATAATATATATGCATACTACAATTAGTGTACGCTTATATTCAGACTTCTATGTTAGATTTTAATACATTTTAATTTTTGATTTACATATTAAGTTCTGAATGGAAGGTCTAATATATGATGTCTTTTAAGTCTAATTATTTCATTAGTTGCATCAAGTAATGCGATTGCCAGCGGGTTATCATGATAACTTATTTTCTGTAAATATTTTGTACTCATTTTTTTAATTTCATCTTTTATAAAAGGAATTTCTAGATCAGTATGTATGGCTTTATTAGTGACGAACCAGGGTGCACTTGTTATAAGTCTTAAAGTTTTTGACTGATATCTTTGCAAAATTTCTATGTTCGAATTGCTAGCAGTTCCCCACAGTTGTACTCCGTAGGTCCATACTGGCTTTAGTATAACCTTGTATATTAATATTTTGTTATTAAGATTTAATGTCGATTTTGGTCCTAGTAGTCAGTAAAGTTTGTTTGTTTTCATCTTTAACTGGGTCTTTTTTGCTTGAATATGGCATTTCCAGGTTAACCGTTTGTCCAAATGTATGCCAAGGTATTTTACAGTATCATGTTTGGGAATTATGTTACCATTTAGATGCAGTGAAGGGCATTCTTTCCGTCTCAATGAAAACAAAACGTGCACAGATTTGTTTGTGTTAACTTTTAATTTCCATCGGTCCAGCCACGTCTGTATCTCGTTTAGTTCTATCTGAACTAGGTTGGTTGCATCAATTGGGGACTGACTTGAAGCTAGTATAGCGGTGTCATCAGCATATGTGGCCATTAGGACATTTTCAGTTTCGGGTATGTCAGAAGTAAAAATCGTATAAAGTATAGGACCAAGTACACTACCCTGTGGTACCCCAGCTTTGATGTATCTTATATCAGTTGTTTCTTCATTTACCTTAACGTAAAATGATCTTTCGGTTAGGTAAGACTTTAGTGTTAGATAAAATGGTGCAGGAAGTATTTTTTTAAATTTATATAACAGGCCTTGATGCCATACTTTGTCGAATGCCTTTTGCACATCCAAAAATGCGGCTGAACAGTATTCCTTTCGTTCAAAGGACTTGGTGTACCATGATATCGGCGAAAACCAAATTGATGTTCGGGTATGACCTTAATTTCTTTCAGTATTGGGAATACTCTGCACAAAAATAGTCTTTCAAATACTTTGGAGAATATAGTCAATAAGCTGATTGGTCTGTAAGAAGATATTTGGTTTTCAGGTTTTGTCGGTTTAAGGACCATAACTATTTCGGCGCACTTCCACTGCGTAGGAAAATAGTTTAATCTTAATATTGAATTATATAACAGAGTTAAGAACATAACTCCTTTTTTCGGTAAACACTTGACCACTTTAGCGTCAATTTTATCATACCCAGGAGATTTGTTGTTACACAGGTTTTTGATTTCAGAACGAATTTCGTTCGGTGTAATATGTTTGATCGGTAGAGATAGTTGAAGTGGGGTATCAAGAAATGCTAGCACATCATCATCGTTGTTGCTTTGGTTTATAAACGGAGAAAACGTTGCCTCTAGATACTTAGCATATGCATAAGCCTTACTTTTGTCTGTCCTACACCAAACGTTGCCACAATCTTTTATAGTCGCATTTCTCTTTTTGGGTCGTTTGAGATATTTTGTAGCATTCCAAATCTTATGATCACCAACATTTCTATCGTTTAGGCTGTGTATATAATCTGATACTGATTTATTTCTAAATTCTTTTAGTGTTTCTTTGAGTTCAGTTGTTGCTTTGCTTAGAGCAGTTTTGTCTCTTGGATTCCTAATAGTTTGCCATTTTTTTCGAAGGCGTCTCTTATGTTTAATTAATGCTCTTATCTCACCACTTACATGCATATGGCTACGAGATTTGATCTCATTACCTTTTTGGGGAGTAGAAACAAAGGCCGCTTCGTGAATTTTATTTGTGAAATATTCGACTGCATTATCTAGCTCAGTTGTTGTTTTGATTGAAATATTAAGTTCCAAATTTTGGGTTAACCAATCTTGAAAAATTTTTATTTGACTCTTACTAGTTAATGTTTTGTATTTCTGTTGCTTTAGGCTAGTTAGAGTGTTGTAACTGATAATTACTGGAGAGTGATCTGAGCTGAGTTCTTCAGAACTGACAACTTCCAGTAATTGGGCTGGGATACCATTGTATACAGCAAAATCTAATAAATCAGGAATTTTCGATGGATCACTCGGCCAGTAGGTAGGCTCCCCCGTCGACAACGTTTTAAAATTATTTTTAACAATACATTTATAAAGCTCTCTTCCTTTTGGGTTAGGAGTACGTGAGCCCCACCAAGGGTGCTTCGCGTTATAATCGCCTCCCACTAGAAATCTAGGTCCGAAAGAGTTAAACATGTTTTCATATTCAGGGGTTTTGATAGTATGCCGTGAAGGTGAATACAATGCATAAATTTGTAAGTCAGCATTGTTTGCTTTTATTTTGATTCCAGCGGCTGGTATTGATGCGGTTTGAATTGGTTCTAGCAGATCATACTTTATACTAGATCTTACTATTACAGCACAGCCAGCATGTGCCCTATTGCTTGGATGATTACATGTGACTATATCGTAGTTTTTAATTTTGAAATATGTTTTGGTTGTAAAATGAGTTTCTGAAACTAACATTATATCGATAAAATTTTCGTTTAAAAATATTTCTGTTTCATTAGTGTGACGGGTTAAGCCATTGGCATTCCATATTGCTAACCTCAGGTTTACTTGCATAATTTATTAATGAGCAGAGACATCATATTGAGTAGGGTGTTTGTTAACTCTATTTGCTTAGTAAGTAGCTGCTCAATTTTTTCCATCGTGTTTTCATCATTCTTTTCATTTTCATTGCCTGTACCTTTTACAACGTTTGCATTTGAATGCTTGTTGTTGTTGTATTCATTACAATTATTATCAGTATAATTTGCTTCATTACCCAGATGAGTGTTATTTTGTTGGTTGATAGTTATACTCTCTTTGGCGCGATTAGAATGAAACGGTTTCTTACGAACAAGTTGTTGGTATACAGCGCAGCCTTTATAATTTGCAGTGTGATGCTCGAGACAATGAACACATGTCGGGAGAGAGTCTTTGGGTTTTGTGCATTGTTCTGTTGGGTGCATTAAATTACATTTAACACATTTATGTGGTTTTTTGCAATATGACTTTGTGTGGCCGAACTCTTGACATCTATGACATTGAACGAAGTCACTTGTTTGACGAGGAGGTTCTACTTTAATTATTGCATTATTCAGACTTCTCATCTCGTATATTTCTTTGTTGTTGTCATTCGGTTCCAAATCAACAAAGAACATTGATAGCGGTTGTTTATTTATTCTGCTTTTAACATTATAAATATTTCGGACTTTATGGCCTAGCTTTGTAATTTGATTGGTAATTTCTTCGATGGGAGTGGAATAGTGAATTCCTTTTAACACTACTCTGTATGATCGTTCTTGTTTTGGTTGATACGTATGATCCCTTATTTTGCTTATATCTAGATTTTTAACCGTTTTTCTGTAAGCCTCAATGTTATTTACCATAAGTCTAATTTTTCCATCTGTTAGTGATTTATAACTAAACTCTTTTTTGTCAATAACACTAGAAATGTAATTTATCATTTCACTTATGTTCACTACCCCTGGTATGAATCGATTCGGATGTACAAGAACCTGCTTTTTATTTTGATATAACTTAGGAGACTCTTCATTGACACGTTTTGCAGACTTAGGTGGTACATTTTGCCACTTCAAAACAATATTGTCATTTTCATCATCGTTCTCCCCTGAATCATTCATATATATATACATAAATGATCAGGATGAAAAAAGAAATCGATTAAGCCATGTCTGTCTGTCCGTCTGTCCGTCTGTCCGTGTACACGATAACTCGAGCAAAAATTGAGATATCTCAACGAAATTTGGTATGTAGGTTTCCCTTAATACAAGGTAGGTTGGTATTGAAAATGGGCGAAATCGGACCTTAACCACGCCCACTTCCCATATAACAGTAATTTCCAGAAATACGAAAACTGCGATATTTTAGTAACTACTGAAGATAATTCACTCAAAATTGATATTTACAATAATTTTTAGACGAAAAATAAGAATATTATAAATTTTTGGAAAATGGGCGTAGCCACGCCCACTTATGGTTACATGTGTATATCTTGGTAACCGCTGCACCAATTTCTTCCAAACTTGGCACAGTTGTTGGCCTTGGTACAGCATAAAAAACCGCCGAAACTTTTTAAAATCGGACAATAACCACGCCCACATCCCATATAACGGTAATTTAGAGAAATACAAAATCTTCGATAAATCATTAAATATTGAAGCTAATTTATTCAAAATTGATGCTTGCAACAATTCTTTACCAAGAAATACGTTTATGGTAAAATTTTGGAAAATGGGCGTGGCACCGCCCACTTATGATCACATATAAGTATATCGGTAACCGTTCTACCAATTTGTACCAAACTCGGTATGGTTATTGTACTTGCCACGTGTAAGCAAAACGTTGAAAATTATTGAAATCGGACTAAAATAACGGCCGATTCTCATATAACGGTAAATTTAAGAAATGCTTGAAACTTCAATATTTCGAAATTGAAGCACGCTAATTTACTCAAAATTGACACACCTCGGCTTACCATCTAGCGGAAGGTTTCGGAAGGGTGAAAAAACATATATTTAATACTTGCGCCGGGTATTTAATGTTCGGCTCCGCCCGAACGTAGACTTTCTTACTTGTTTTATTTAATTTACTCTCACTCACGTTGTCACTAGCGAAACACGATATATTTATATATTGAAAAACACGTATGTTCGCTCGCACGGTCAATCAACGACTAGTGAGTAATATATGAGATTCGGAAAAGTTATTACGTATTATTCATAGTTTTGAAATATATTTCACTTTCAATTATCCGGTATACATATTTAAAATTTTTTAGAACCAGTGGTTGAATTTTTGCACTGAAAGGGTAAACCCTAAAAGTAAAATCTACGTCTGCGAGGCGTATACGGAATGGGCACTTTTTTGAATTTTAACACAAAATTTAATTTTTATTTTGTTGTTTTAAATAAATGTGGTTACAGTTTTTATTAATAAAACTATGTTTTATTGTTAGTGAAACTCAAAAGTTCAATATTCTTTAAAAAATTAGGCAGGACTAAGTATATTTTAGCTCACAGGTTATCTTTTAAGTGCATAAGCCTCTACGGCGTATGTTAAGGCTTTACGTTACTACCAAATTTACTAGGCTTATAGGGTTAAGAAAGCTTTAGTTTTAAAGGGTGTATTAAATGCTTTTCACCATAAACGGCGCCAATTTTCAATGATTATTGCGTTACCAGATATTGTGAAAGGTTGGACCATACCTTAAAAATGACCGTTTTCTCATGGCCCACTGCACGAAGCATAGAGTAGAGTAATGTCTTTTAAGAACTAAAAAATTATCCTGGGTTATCAGGTGTCTAGCAATACAAGATTAGTTGTTGTCTTTCACGAAGTTCTTTAAATAAATCTTGAGCTAAATACAGAAGTATATTTATGAATATCACGTTTTTTACATATTTATTTATTTCTTTCAAAAAAGTCAATAAACTACAAAGGTTCTTACTGACTAAAACGATACCAGAGAACTAAAGTGCAGAAGGCACTAAAATAAAATTGAATTCAATAAACTATAAAATATATTCTTGGGCAAAGAAAAATCAAGCAAAATAGAATT
>NW_016161762.1:0-2924 GCF_001687245.7 Rhagoletis zephyria | reverse complement strand
GACATAGTGCAGCGAATTAAAATACAGCGGCTCCGCTGGCTTGGTCATGTCGTTCGAATGGACACCGACGCTCCAGCTCTGAAAGTATTCAACTCGGAACCCGCTGGTGGTAGCAGAGGAAGAGGGAGGCCCCCACTGCGATGGAAAGATCAGGTGGAGAAGGACTTGGCTTCACTTGGCGTTTCCAATTGGCGTCAGTTGGCACAGAGGAGAAACGACTGGCGTGCTTTGCTGAACTCGGCCAAAATCGCTTAGGCGGTTACAGCGCCAAAAAAGAAGAAGAATAAGAGGTTACGAAATCATCCATATGTTTATAAATAAAAAATAACAAACAAATTTAAATTAAAAAATGACAAATATTGAACCAAACTCAGCATGCACTCACGTTTGCTCGCCAGTGTATGTATGTACTAGGGATGTTAATTTTTCGGATTTTTGCTATCCCGGAATTTTCGGGAAAGCGTTGTCACAATCCCGGGATCCCGGGATTAGTCCCGGGATTTAGATATTCATTACTTTTCAACAACTTGAATCGAAAAATTGCTTCTATATTGTTTGAGAAGCTCTCCTACCATGAAATAAATAATAAATAAATGGGTTTGAAACCTACTTTTTTATTTAAAGTGGCGTTTTTATTTTCTTTTTATCTGACCGCACGATTTATTTTGAAGGACTTTGTAATTTCAGAGATATGATTAATTCCAAAAATTGTTAAAAAAATTCAATGCTATGTAGAATAAAAATATGGGTAACAAATGCAATAGGAAATTTCTTTAGAATTTAAAAAATTTAAACTTTTTGGATTCACAAGGACGAATAGGTAATTTTTAAGCTGACAAAGTTAGAACAACGAAATTAGAGGATGTTATCGAGTTTATATAAACCCTTAACATATAATTTTTTCATACACAAATTTTGCGAAATTTCAAGGATAAAATTTTAAAATTACATTCTCAATATTTACCAGCCCTTCTGCACCAGAAACTTGAATCTGTTTAAATTCTACAGATACTTTCCATTTCCAGACAACATAATAAACAAAATTTTAAATAATGAAAATCAATAATTATATCATTCTATCTTGAAGTGACAAGAATTACTGATATTTGAGTAAAAACATTGTTGGAATCTATTAAATTTTGACAAAGTTATGGGCATTTTAAAAAAACATTCTCACTGTCAATTCGAATAATCGATTTTTACCTGAAAAACAAAATGGCGTTTAATTCGGCCGAAAAATTTTTCCGAGCCAAAAGAAAAAATACGTGTCTCATTATTTGGACCAACAAACAATGTATTTGAGTTTGGTCGAAATTAAAAATCATGCTCGTACCTTACCGGTTGTTTGGAAATGGATTTCCTCATTAATTTTATACCTCTCTACTCTAAGCACATTTCTATGAATTTTTTAAATCGTGTTTAAATTACTGACGTCAGAGTGCAAAACTAAAAACGCAATTTTACTATATTTGGCCCAGGGTTTCGCGAATATATTGATATTTGTGGTTAAAGTTTACTATCGCGCGGTGTTATATGTATAATGAGCTAGAAATTTATAAAAAATATTATTTATTAAATAGAAAAAGAAATAGAGTCAATACTGATCAAGAAAAGGAGTTTCTATTATTGCCATCAGGTGAAATTACAAATCCCGAAAATCTCGGGATTACTTGCCAATAATCCCGGGATTTTCGAGACCTTAAAAAGTCCGGGATCCCGGGATTAACATTCCTAGTATGTACATATAGAAACTTCCTTCAAGCATCGTATTTCAATACAAGTATAAGTATGTTGCTATAATTATGATGTATCTTAAATATGTAAATCACATTTATTTAAATATGAATAAACATTTTGAAATGAGTTCAGAAAAGAAGCTTTGATAATCTAGCCCATGATAAAAAAATAGGAAGGTAGAACCGCTGAGAGGAATTTTTCAAATTCTTGACGTTTGCAAGCAATTGAATTTTAAAATTTTACACACAAACTCACACACACATTCTCATTATCAATCTCAAACAACAAAAACTTTGAACAATTCCTTTTTTTTACCCTCAATTTTATACGATTTTAAAATGTTGGCAAACTTAAAAAAAAATCATGGCCGACGCACTGAGAGAACGGCTTTACCTTACTATGCTTTTATCATGATCTAGCCCCCTGCTTCTATCCTGAATGATGGTTGCACCAGCTTCCGAGAACAAGCGTTGGCTTGCCTCTGGTCGGTTGGCATAATACGAACGGAGTGAATGAACGATGTCGATGTTTTTCACTTTTCTAGGCGATGTATCGTCCAGCAAAACATCGATGCATCGTTTGCATCCCTATTCGCGAGCGAATCAATGCAACTTGTAGCTACATATAAGTATGCATGCTGTTTGATTCACCAATACATACGCTTACGAACAACAGCGGAAATGTTTGCTACCTAACATACGCGAACGATTTGGACTTGTTTTATGCTTCTCGTTCGCGAACGAGAACGAATAAGATAATAATAAATCGTTCACGTTCACGTTCGCGTACGAACGTGAGCGAATATTTCCGAACCTTGGTTTTTATCACTGGGATATTACGAAAGAATAGGTAAACTTGAATACATTGAAGATTCCCTCATCGCCAACGCCAATTTCTGTTCTGATTATTCCATATACATACAATTGCTATCGCCCAACTTTTTCAGATCTTTTTTGACTATTGTACGATGCGGTGGTTCAGCACATTACTTATTGTAGTATTATATCTCTCGGCTGCCGGTAAGCAAGCAAATATATGTAGACACATGTACATATGAATGTTTATATGTATGCACATGCAGAAATAATAAATAGTAAATAAGTAAAATAAAGCAATCAACTTAGAACTACAAAATTTCAAATATATGTATATATTCAGGCTTATGTACATACATTGTATGTACATGT
>NW_016161761.1:46067-48746 GCF_001687245.7 Rhagoletis zephyria | reverse complement strand
AAGATGTAACTACATCACAAATTATGTTCGCTTAAGTACCCGCATCGAGGTACTTAAGCGGGTTCTTTTAAGTACTCAACCCGCCTAAGTACCTCAAAAAGCTGACATTTTTCGTGAGGTACTTAAGCGGTTTTTACTGTACATTCTTTGAAATAAAATGTTGGTTTGACGTTCCTTATTTCCATATAAATAGTAGAGAATTGCAGGAATAAAAATTTTGGAATAAAATTAAGCACAGGGTGTCCCTCCGGTATTCCACAAAAACAATTTTTTTTAAACAAAATTTAAAAAAATGCTAAACTTTAATGGAATGAGTAATAAATATGTGTAAAAATAGGTTATTTTTTATTATTTTATTAAATAGTACGAGTTTTTAGCTTTCGAAGGAAGAAATAAAAACCTGCTAATTTTCTTGCACTTTCTGAAGTAATGCGCTTTTGCTAATTCATAAAATAATTTTTTCATTTTTGTCAGTGCCATGAGATCTGCACGATTCGTTCTATTTTCAAAAATTAAGTGTCAGATTAAAAAGCTTGACCTGTGGACAATAGAAGGTTTATTTTTTTTAAAGAGTTGCCTCCTGTTAAAAAATTAGATTGTTAAAAAATAGATTAAAATTATTTTATAAGTTAAATGAATTACACCAGTCAACACGATTTTTGGGTCTGACTTCTACATGTTAAATTTTATTGTGAATATGTTTCGTATTTCTTATACTTATCGACGTAAATCGGCCAGAGCAAACTTTAAGAACTAAAAATGAAAATTCAAGTGTGTTTTAATGTTTACGATATCGTATTTATTATTTTATTACAAATACATACATTGTCAATCAGTAATTTGTTCTGATTACATTACGATTGATGCAAGCGTACTGTTTTGTTAACTTACATAAATAAGTCCTTGAATAAAACATGAACATTTAATAAGGTATACGTAAGTTAAAACCACGATCGTAGCATTATTTAAACACGTAAACACATAAAGGAAAACTTTATTAAAAAACAGATAAAGCAATGGTATGTCATTTTAACAAGAATTAAATTAAAAAGTCATTGATTGTACATATTTATACATACATACAAACGGGGCATATCATCTTGGACCAAATTCAAAATTATATTGTTTGCCATTTATGTATGTTTATTTTTTAATTTTTAAAAATTTTCAATTAAAAATTTATTCCATAACAAATGCCATAGAAACTTAAAATATAAGATTAAAATTTTGCAGAACACTGAAAAAAGTTCATCAAAATTTTTCAGAAGTGTTTAAATTTTTTATGAGTATACAGTTTCATAGCCCATTCAATTTTAGTGCGCAAGTTTCAAGTGGCTAAAAATTACCGTTGATGTTTTAGAATTTTTTTGTCGAAGGTGTGTAGCGCTGCCATTGAATTTCAAAATATGTAAATGTTAGAGGAAATTTAAAAAAACACTTAAAAGGGGAAAATTATAATGGTAAATGGGGTACGAAATATTTAGGTACTTAGGCGGGTTGGGTACTTTAGCGGGGAGGTACTTAAAATAGGGATTTTCTTCAGAATACATTAAAAAATTCAGGGTGCCCAAAAATGTTGGGAACTTAAGCGGGGGGGTTACTTAAGCGGGTTTCAATGTAATTTTGACATTTTTTCCATGAAGAGCTTACGCATGGCTAGGCTCTTATTAAAATTCCTAGTATGAAGTTTTTCGACTTTAGTGGCTTCCTGGCGACATATAATTTATTTTTTAGGGAAATTTCTGTTTAATAATTTTTAGTGGATAAATTGTCTTTACAAAAATACCAAACACATTCACATTGCAGACAACGAATTTTTCGATTTTTGCCTACTTCGGCGGCAATGTGCGACAACTCAAATCAGTATTGAGTAAAACCAAATGCAAGTGATAGTTTTATGGGTCAGTAATACTACGGAAATGGCTTTTTCGAGTTTAGCTCAAATAAATAAAATATCCTTGATTGAATCCTTGCACACAATTCTTTGTTTAACTTGGTAAAGTTCTTGAAAAGTATTCTTAGAAAATACTCATATAAGGGTTTTTGATACGAGGAATTAAATTTTGAAGTTTGTTTTTTATTAGCCTTGTATGAACACACCTTAAAGCTAATCTAATACAATAATTTACGATATTAAAAATGCAACACTGTTCTATGTATGACAGCTGCTAGGCTGATGTCAAAAGTGAAAAAATAAGTTGGCGGCGTTCGCCCGCGTACCTTAAAATCGAGAAGTTCAGTTTCATTTTAAATAATTGGAGGTCCCACTAACAGCGGCGGAAATTCGCCCACATACTTGGGGAGCTGCAGGAGCACCACCGGAGCACCCACATACAGGCGTACAACACCTTCGTGCGAGAGCACGCCACAAGCGAGGCGCAGCACGACAGTGGCAAGCAGCAGCATACAGCGGAGCGCTAGGGCTCCCACACCAAAGCAGGCGGAGCACCAGGGCTCCAGCGCGAGTAAAGGTACGCCCCCTTTAGTACAACGCAGTGGAATTAATCCACTTCACATGGCGACCGTGGCCCAGCCTGGCGAAATGGCGGCCCGCGGGCATAGCAAAAGGCCCAAGACAATAAAAAAAAAAATTATAAAAAAAGTGCATTAGTGCATAACCAAAAAAAAAAAAAAAAAAAAAAATAAAATGAATTGAATTTGATTAAAGATCCTTTTTTT
>NW_016161761.1:27043-34489 GCF_001687245.7 Rhagoletis zephyria | reverse complement strand
ATATGTATCTCGGTAACCGTTCTACCAATTTGTACCAAACTCGGTATGGTTATTGTGCTTGCCACATAAAAGCAAAACGTTCAAAATTATTGAAATCGGACTAAAATCACGGCTTTTCATATAACGGTAAATTTTAGAAATGCTCGAAACGTCAATATTTCGAAATTTAAGGACGCTAATTTATTCAAAATTGATACACCCCGGCTTACCATGTAGCGGTAGCTTTCGAAATATTGAAATTTCAAGCATTTCTGAAATTTATTGTTATATGAAAAGCGGCCGTAATTTTAGGCCGATTTCAATAATTTTCAACGCTTTGCTTTAATGTGGCATGCACAATAACCGTACCAAGTTTGGTGCAAATTGGTAGAACGGTTACCGAGATACATATAAGTGACCATAAGTGGGCGGTGCCACGCCCATTTTCCAAAATTTTATCATAAACGTATTTCTTGGTAAAGAATTGTTGCAAGCGTCAATTTTGAATAAATTAGCTTTAATATTTACCGATTTATCTAAGAATTCGTATTTCTCTAAATTACCCTTATATGGAATGTGGGCGTGGTTATTGTCCGATTTTAAAAATTTTCGGCCGTTTGATATGCTGTGCCAAGGGCACAACTGTGCCAAGTTGGGAAGAAATCGGTACAGCGGTTGCCAAGATATACACATGTAGCCATAAGTGGGCGTGGCTACGCCCATTATTCAAAAATTTACAATAATCTTATTTCTCGTCTACAAATTATTATAAGAATCAATTTTGAGTGAATTATTTTCAATAGTTAGTAAAATATCGCAGTTTTCGTATTTCTGAAAATTACCGTTATATGGGAGGTAGGCGTGGTTATTGTCCGATTTTGCCCATTTTCAATACCATCCGTCCTACGCCCGAAAGAAGAACGCGTACCAAGTTTCGTTAAGATATCTCAATTTTTACACGAGTTATCGTGTGCACAGACGGAGGGACAGACGGACGGACGGACGGACAGACAGTCACCGCTTAATCGATTTCTCTTTTCATCCTGATCATTTATGTATACATTTGTCTATATCTATCTCGATTCGTTTTGCCTGTTACAAACAACCGTTATGTGAACAAAGTTATAATACCCTTGTGCACAAGTGCGCTCGGGTATAAAAAGTCATTGATTGTACATATTTATACATACATACAAACGGGGCATATCATCTTGGACCAAATTCAAAATTATATTGTTTGCCATTTATGTATGTTTATTTTTTAATTTTTAAAAATTTTCAATTAAAAAATGTATTCCATAACAAATGCCATAGAAACTTAAAATATAAGATCAAAATTTTGCAGAACACTGAAAAAAATTCATCAAAATTTTTCAGAAGTGTTTAAATTTTTTATGAGTATACAGTTTTATAGCCCATTCAATTTTAGTGCGCAAGTTTCATGTGGCTAAAAATTACCGTTGATGTTTTAGAATTTTTAGAAAATTTAAGCGGGTTTCAATGTAATTTTGACATTTTTTCCATAAAGAGCTTACGCATGGCTATGCTCTTATTAAAATTCCTAGTATGAAGTTTTTCGACTTTAGTGGCTTCCTTGCGACATATAATTTATTTTTTAGGGAAATTTGTGTTTAATAATTTTTAGTGGATAAATTGTCTTTACAAAAATACCAAACACATTCACATTGCAGACAACGAATTTTTCGATTTTTGCCTACTTCGGCGGCACTGTGCGACAGCCCAAATCAGTATTGAGTAAAACCAAATGCAAGTGATTGTTTTATGTGTCAATAATACTACGGAAATGGCTTTTTCGAGTTTAGCTCAAATAAATAAAATATCCTTGATTGAATCCTTGCACACAATTCTTTGTTTATCTTGGTAAAGTTCTTGAAAAGTATTCTTAGAAAATACTCATATAAGGGTTTTCAATTTTGAAGTTTGTTTTTCATTAGCTCTGCACTACATAAGTAGATGGTGCTGTAGGCAATTTTCTTTCAAATAAATACTCAAATTAGAGGTATTTATTAAAAAATTCAGTCGCTATGCGATCTCAAACATTACAATTAATATTTTAAGCAGAATCAATTTACACATTGTATTTTGGTTTATTCTTTTGAATAATATTTTTTCATATTTTCCATCCTTGCTTTTTATTTCGATTATCAAAATCATCGTCATAATTGTTTTATTACTCTCACTTGAGAGTGTAATTTTGACAGTTCGAAAGGTTTCAGTCTGAAAATCGCTGGAACACCTATTTTACGCTTCATAATTGCGCGGTAACATCGGTCGTCGGAGCTCTTTTAAACATCTAATTTTTATCGTTCCATAATGATTTGTACATTATTATTTAGGAAAAAAGTCAAGCTTTCTATTTATCTGTTTTTCAAAAAAATCGAAGAGGTCGATTCGTGCGAAAAATGCCAATCAACATTTAAAAACCTGTTTTTGCGCACCAAAACATTTTTTTCCAATTCAAAATATTTTTATCGTAGAGAACGGAAAAAATCCTGTAAGAATCATAATTAACATTATAAAGTTTGTACTTGAGCTGAAATGTATAAATTATCAAACTTTTACGTGTACAAAAGTTTGAGCCCCTGTACATCTGCAACCTTCCATAATTAACTCTCCCCTATTTGCGAAAATGTTGTGAACAAATAACAAAACATTTATACAAAGTTACATTGAAATCGGTGGCATCAACGTTTTGAGCGGGTACACTTGATAAATTTTGCCACGTATGTATGTATACACAAATAGTCTGTTCCTTTGAACTTCGGACTAAAACCTGTGGAACTGTCAAACTACAATTTTACTCTCTCAAATGAGAGTAAAAGGAGAACAGATGCAGAAGTGCATAGGAACGCAAAAAGCACTATTTCCTGTAAAAACGTCAGTCGGTTTGTTTACATGTCATTTTTACAACACTGATGTAGCTGAAATATCACTAAATAATTATTAAAATCTATACATATTCAAACATTTCGTTGTTTACTTCCATTTTTTTACAAATATAAGGTACTTTGCTTTCACCGCTGTTAGTTTTTGCTTGCATATGCAAATCAGCTGATCGTTTAGCACTTTTCATGAACTTACAGGAAAAGAAACTCGGGAATAAATCCTGTAACTTCTGACTAGGAACAGTTGCTCAGTTACTCTCTCAAATGTGTTCCCACTTACAGGTTTTATGTCAATAGGAACGACTTCCTGTAAGTTCTGACTAAATCCTGTAAACCGGACTGCTATTGGAACAGACTAAAAATTAAGTATGTATACATTACAGTAGGGATGCCCAAATCAGCACATATGTGTCGCGGGCGACTGCGCGTGCAAAGCTTTGCACAGCAATGCTGGTCAAGCGCGGAAGCAAAAAGTTATCGGAAGGGGAAAACGAAGTCAACAGAATAGTGAGATTGCATGTGTGACAGTGATGCAAAATGAGTGTGCATTGTGCCATTTTCGGCCCTTTCGGAAGCAGCCGACACCTTCAGCACAATCGATTGATTTTTGGCACTATTTTTGCATAACTCAATGCAACTAATAAATATTTCTTTCGGATCCGCAATTAAAAATATTTTTTTTTACATTTAATCGTATGTGCTTAAACTGATAAATGATATAAACATAGAAACGCAAGCAGAAGAATCTCGCCTCCACACTCTGCATATGCGCTTAACATTTTTGTTTAAACAAATTTGTCGAAATTTCATCTCTAAAGCAAATATTAAATATCATTTTTTTTTAGTGGTGGGCGAGTCCGAGATGTTTAAATGATCGAGATAGTACATTCGATTCGCGTAGATATTTGAGAACTTTTTTCGTTGAAGGTGTTGCACTTTTTTCCATACTGAAATTTGTGTACATCATTTATCATTGTCTAAGAAAAACTATAAAATAAAGCTTAATTTAAAATATTGGAATAAAAAACAACAACGCTACACGCGCATTCATCCATATAACACACAAGTAATATTTAGCAAAAAAAAACCGACTTAAAAAATATATATATATCTATATATTTCATGATCCAATGATCGGATCTAAACTAAATTAGTACGGGACCACCTCTGAGAGACTACCTTTACGCTGCAAAAAGAATTATTGAAATCGGTTGATGTGGTGCAAAGTTATGCGGTAACATACATACAAAAAAAAAAAATATTCCGATGAACTGATAACCTCCTCCTTTTGTGGAAGTCGGGTAAAAATGCGAACGTGTAATTTTGTCAAAGATGAAGACAATGATGATAAAACATTAATACACTATATAGCTCAGTTCATATTAATGAACATAAAATGAGATCACTATCGATAAAATGGAAATCCTCAAGGGAAATTTATAATTTCGAAGCATGGAATTTACATACATTTTTTTACTTTCAACCCCCGAATTGCTCAATTACTTCTATTTCTGCAGGATCGCCATTGGGTAAATTGCATTTCCAAAGATTTTTTCAAAATAAATAGCGATGAGGGATATTTCACCCGCCGGTGATAAGAAATCGCAATCACCACAACGCACATCACTAATATTACTGTTCACAATCACGTTTACATTCAAAATTACAATTCATAATTTCGTTTTGTAGCAAATATGAAATATAGGTATATCCATTTACTTAAATGTAAACGGATTAAGAATCAAAGTGCTAGAAGAGATTTGAGCGTTTGGTACAAAAAGTATTTTTGATGTTGAAATTGTACTTAAAATCGGCAAATTGTACTTTTGTACATTTTAAAATTAATTGTACTTAAAAAAGTACAATTGTACTTAAAATATCAACACTGTTTCACTGGCGCTGTACTTGCTGCAGCGATGCCAGATTTGAGCGTACCCAATTTTTTACCGATAATAACTCATGCGAGGGATTTGGGTATTGGGCATTTTACGTTCGTATAGAATAGTAGCTTATGTCGGAAGACTGGCTTTAGTATAATGAACCATTCGCAGCATACGATTGCGAAAGACTCACTGGCGCGGAGTCGTTGAAGAACTCTTGGAAAATAAACGTAAAAGATGGTAATGTTAATGGCGATGCTAGCAAGTCAATATTCGTATAAAGTTTCATAAAAAAATTCCTTGTAGTTTAAAGAATATAGGAAATGGTACATTTTACTAAAGCCAGCCTCCCGACATAAGCTACTATTTCATACGAACACAAATATATTCGTCTACAAATAATGTTGATTGTTTTAATTAAGTCCTAAGATAAGTTTGTGAATCGTATCAGTGTTCTATGTAAGAATCTAAAAGCCATACCCTCGCCAATTAGAACTTTTGCTTTAAAAGAAAAATATGCATAGCGCATTTACTCAATACTTGGTCTGGCATCACTGTTTGAGCATTGATGTGCTCAGCTCACTGTTGCCAAGGTCGTGCATTTTGCACTAAATTTAGTGCTTTTGGGAAACCAAAAAGCCAAAATAATTGGAATTCAGCGCTTGGTGCGGTATTTAGTGATGCTTTTTTAATTTAAGCGCACCGAATGCATAGGTACATATGTATGTATGTATACACTATACACTAATATTCTACATTAAGATGGAATTCATTTACTGAATAAAATGTGAGGAATAGGTAAATTAAATATGTTTTGCGTTGTTATAAATGTATTGAAATTAATTTATTAATAAAAACGTGAGGAAATGGATATGTATATACACTTTTTACTGAATCAAAAAAATTATTAAACATGACAATAAAAACTTGGCGCTTTCGTTTTGGAAAAATTGGCTTTTTCTGGTGGCCTGATGCCACACTGGCTCAGTTGTCGCAAAAGTACACATGCATACACGCATTTTTACTTGAAAATAAGTGTGTAGTGGTTAATATGTATGTATACGATGGCATCTCCGTGCAGCTCACTTCACCTCGCCTAGCACGCTCGCGTGCGCGCAGTTTGCCCGCGACGTCGATTGCGTGCACCTCTGCTGTGCATCCCTACATTACAGGTAGAAACAAAGCCGTATGCATGCGCGGAGTTTGCATAATCGGAATAAATAATCAGTTGCATCGCATCACCTCTTACTCTGCATATGCCTAAATGTATGCAACCATTTCCAATAGCAAGTAAACACAGGGTGCTTCTAATGAAATAATAAAATTATGAGCTGCAATAAAAAAAAGCGCAAAAAAAAATTTACACCCAATATAGATATTATTTATAAAATAATTCAACGATGATCAATTTAATTGACGACACCCAGCCAGCAAAAAATCCGAAAACCTATCCGAAAACGGAAAAAAGTCGATGAAAACCGGATTTACGTCCGTTTACCGATTCCATTTCCGGATACTTTTATGATCCGTTTCCCCACTAAAGTGTGCGGCAGAAACGTACGTACAGAAAGTTACCGAAAATGGTGGTGAAAATGATACGTTTTCGGCTATTTTTTCTGATTGAATTTTTCGTTGAATACCCTTTCCTTCTGCACTTCATAGATACTTTTTCATGGTTCAAAGAAATAAAATAAATTAGGAAGCGCCTGACGGAATTCGAACCAGGCACCTTCTGGAAGCTAACATATAGCAGCACACTCCTCTGCACGCGCAGCCACTGCCGACTACGCATGCATGCTTTCAAATGCTTAGCTTGAGCAAATAATATACAATTATTGCTTTCAAATGAAATCATGTTTTTCGGACGTTTTCCGAATAAGAAAATTGAACTGTAGGAGTTTTTGGTATGCGTTTTCGGATAAGGAAAATTGAACTAAACTGCACTGTCGGCAAAATTTACGTTTCTTTGCTGGCTGGGCATGTATTAATTAACTAATGGGTAATACCTGCGTATATATGTATGTATGTAGTAAAAATGTTGCCTTTTCATTGCCCGGTTCTCAGTGTTTGTGCTTAGAGGGCAATGCAAAGGTAACATTTTTCGGTAGAAACGAAAACGCCATAACATTCGAGAACGAAACTTTCCCAGCCACTAACATAGCGACGCGTCGCGGGAAAATGTTCCGAAAAAGTTCGTTTAGTGATAATCGTTTTAACAGTTTGATCCGCAAAACATCTGTTTTCGCCATCGCTTGTGGATATTTGGTCGGCTGGGAATGCCCAGTTGCGCGATCACCACTACATTAACAAGCATACTTTATTCGCTAGTCGCGTTATTGCTGTTGACTGAAAAGGAGTGCGCAAATTTTTTGCTTACTAGCAATACGGTGGGACAAATTTACTTAATTGTGAAACAAAATGAGCATTTCAGCGAATAAAAGGAAACTTTTAAATTTTAATGCGGAGTGGAATGTGGCTGTTCTTTGCAAATATGTTGACGGAGAATCGCAATGCCTTATATGTGAAAAACGTGTTATGTGCAAAGTATATAACATAAAGAGGCATTACGAGATTCATGGTAGTGAGTATGACAAATATGAAGGAGAGGAAAGAAAAAAGATTTACCTATCCTTGAATCCGAACGAAGAACTCAGTTCGAAAGCGGTAAGCCTTACATTTTT
>NW_016161761.1:10408-24426 GCF_001687245.7 Rhagoletis zephyria | reverse complement strand
TTTTTTAAATGAAAATTTATTGTGGAAAAGCAACAATAATTTGAAAAAATGGTAGAAGTGATAGCTATTTCGGAAATCACCACATTTCCTCATCAGACTTCTTTCAGTAGGATTCGAACCGACGATCCCACTGACTCAGCCAGTTGCCTATGCACCGTGCTAAGACGCCTTGTAAATTATCGTTTGCTTATTTCCACTATTTTCATGAGTCAGTATGATCGTCGGTTCGAATTCTACTGAAAGAAGTCTGATGAGGAAATGTGGTGATTTCCGAAATAGCTATCACTTCTACCATTTTTTCAAATTATTGTTGCTTTTCCACAATAAATTTTCATTTAAAAAATGGCCTCGAGCTCATTATAAAATTGTTGAATATAATTGTTAAAAGGCCAAAAAATAACAAAAACAAATATTTACAGCAACCGCAAAGTTATTTTCCTAGCATCGGAAATAATGAAAAATATTTCTCTTGATTTTTCTTGAAAACTACAATTATATATATTTTATTGATGATCAACGAAAATAATTATTTTTGATATTTTTTTTATAACAAACAAACGACCTATTTCTGATAATTTTTTTTTTTATAAATGACGAAAGGAATTTTTTTTAATTAGCCTAAGCCGGTATAGGCCCTTTTCCCTTTAAAGCAACATTTCATGGGATGCCAAACAATATTTTAACGTTTAACTAGCCATAGATATAGTTCACTGTTTTTTTTTAATTCAAAGTCAAACCTTTTAAAGTTTCTTTAATTGAACGGTACAGATATACATACATATGTATTCCATATAAAAAAATTGGCATACATAGTTTGTACGGAAACAATGCGTCCCCCCATCAACAAAAAAAAAATTGCCAAAAATCATACCAAAAAATATACTAAAATTTAATGGCCAACCAAACTGCATACCATCTAAAGATGCTGTTTAAAAAGTTTGAAAGTTTGGTGAAATTTTGCAGAATTTTCATAATTTTTCCACAAAGTCTGAAGTTTGGATTTATATGGTGTTTGTTAAGTAATCAACTTTAACGTAGTTTTTCGTACATAAGGTTAAGATTGGTAGCAGAAACTTGCTCTGAGCTAAAATTCTTTAGTTTCTGTAATTAAATAGGCATAACTTATTAACTATTGCAGTGATGTCTATAATATCAAATAAAACACCTCTTTGAGGTAAAATTTTCGAGTGACGAAAGCTGAACTAGAAACACAAAATTTATGATATCAATTTCGTGACGAAAATTATACGCATTTTTAACTGCCTTGGAAACGTATGGAAAATCTTTTTTATTTATACGAATCGTTGCAAAAGTTCTATTTTTTATTTTGTGTTTCTAGCAGTAAACGGAATTTCGCAACGTTCCGAATAAATAAAAAAAAAAATTTTTCGTACGTTTCAAAGGCAGTTAAAAAATGCGTATAATTTTCGTCACGAAATTGATATCATAAATTTTGTGTTTCTAGTTCAGCTTTCGTCACTCGAAAATTTTACCTCAAAGAGGTGTTTTATTTGATATCAATTATTTTGGGGTAGCAAATTTAAAATCGACGAAAATACAAACAATAAACTAAATGTTTTATTTTTCTCAAATAAATTGCTAAAAATATTCTCTAAATCTAAATTATGTATTCAAATCGATGTGTCCATTGAAACACATAATTTTTCGAATACGGAATAAAGCGAAAAAGGATGACAATATCCTTTGTATTAAAATAAATAAATAAAAAATATGAGAAATGATAAAAACTTTCAACTTGGTACCAACTTTGGATACAATAAACAATTGTATTCGTCTGTTTGTCTCGTAGTTTAGTTTTGTTAAGATTTCTACCGGGTGTGTGGCGCACACATGTGCTTTTTTTTAAGAAGTTTTACTTCTATCACGTGTACGATGTTGCACTCGTGCTATTAAACTAATGCTTTTTTCTCAAGTAGTTTTGCTCAGTGGCAAATTATACATATGTATGTAAGTAGTACCGGCACATTGGGTGATCTAAATGCATTCATACATACTTATTTATGTACAACTGTAGGTAACATCAAATAAAACACCTCTTTGAGGTAAAATTTTCGAGTGACGAAAGCTGAACTAGAAACACAAAATTTATGATATCAATTTCGTGACGAAAATTATACGCATTTTTTAACTGCCTTTGAAACGTAGGGAAAATCTTTTTTATTCATACGAATCGTTGCAAAAGTTTTGTTTATTATTTTGTGTTTCTAGCAGTAGACGCAATTTTGCAACGTTCCGAATAAATAAAAAAAAGATTTTCCGTACGTTCAAAAGGCATTCATATGTTGAGTTTGAATCAACACCACATTTCACTGTGTGCAAACATTTTCTATTTCGGTTTAAATTTTAAACCGAATTTTCTATATATGAAACCTAGAAACTAGAATTAAAACATTTTTTGAGTTTGAGTTTTAAACCACGAACTTTTTCGACTAAAATTTAAACCACAATATACTAAAAATTGCTTAAAAATATTGACTGGTTTAAAAAGTAGACTATAAAAAATTAAAAAAGGCAGTAGTCCCAGCGCGGTCTAAAAATTAAACCCAAATTTTTGACTTTGTGGCAATTTATACATATGTATGTAAGTAGTAGCGGCACATTGGGTGAACTAAATGCATTCATACATACATATTTATGTACAACTGTAGCTAATATTGTACGCGTCTTCCCAGGTAGGTTAAGTGCAGGTGATAAACACATGTAGCATAGTTAAATGCTGTGTACATAACTACAATTAAAACGGGGAAAATGTTACAATTTCGGCATATGACTGAAAAAAACTCTGAAATACACACAAATTGTGGTTTCCAAGACATGTACGAAGTGATTAGCACAGCTGCATCCTTCAACTTGTCGACTCGCGGGAAATTTCCCGATTTGCAGAGACTTTCGATTTGAGTAGCAATCGGGGAATGGGCACTGACGAATGGGACGTCTGGATAAAAACTTCCAAATCTCGCGTATATATAAGCGAGTCATTTGAGCATTCTACTGTGGCTGCTTTCGTCACTCGCGCGCACTGCCGTGCGCTGTGATTGTACGCGTCTGTCCAGGTTGGTTAAGTGCGGGTGATGAACCCATGTAATAATAATAATAATAATAATAATAATAGATTGGCGCTTACACATATGTTAGTGTTTGGCCGAGCTTCTCCTCCGATTTGTGGCGTGCGCCTTGATGTTGTCACACAAAGCGGAGGGACCTACAGTTTTACGCCGACTCCGAACGGCGATTGTATTTTTATGAGAAGCTGTTTTTCATGGCAGAAATACACTCGGAGGTTTGCCATTGCCTGCCGAGGGACGACCGCTGTTAAGAAAAAAACCTTTTTTCTAGATGAACCCATGTAGCATAGTTAAATACTGTGTACATACCTGCAATTAAAATAGGGAAAAATGTTACAATTTCGGCATGTGAAAAAAACTCTAAAATACACATAAATTGTGGCTTCCAAGACATGTACGAAGTGATTAGCAAAGCTGCATCCTTCAACTTGTCAACTCGCGGGAAATTCCCCGATTTGCAGGGAATTTCGGTTTTTTAATTTTTAACCATTTGAGCCTTTTTGGAGCGACATTTTTTTTCCAATTTGAATCGCAATATCTCCACAACAAAAGTTTTCGAAGATATAAGCTATATACCAGATGAAAGCTAAGGTTTTGGGCTAGACTTGTGGAAACCTAGAGTAAAATCGACTGACCAGTTTTTGAGAAAATTCCCGAAATGTATATTTTCAGCAGCCCGCTTTTTAGTTTTCAGCCGATAACGTTATGACATATTTATATTTTATTAACACAAAAAATAGCGTTAGATAGCTTGTTTGAAGACCTTTCTACTGATATCCACATCAATGACGTGGACTGAGTAGTGTGGCCTTAGTGGAAGTTTAAAAAATTGCCACGCCCACAAAGGAATACAAATCCAAACATCCTGGAACAAAACCTTCTTAGTTTTTTTTGTTTTTAATTCCTGAAAGCTTGGAAGAAATTAAATGAAGGTACGTACAGACGCCACATACATACCAAAGCATCTCGTAGTGGAGACACGAACCAAAACACATTTACCTCTATATATTTCCAACTAGTAGCCGGAGCGTAATATATAAGGTATCGTTGGAAAGGTATTGGCATATAGAATAACACTAAATATGTTGGGTGTACCCACATGCCCCCTTAAACCGGCAAAAGCCAAAAAACGTTTTTTGTTTCGCAACACTTTAGCTTAATTTTTAATAATCCGGTTAATCGTTTATGAAGCTTGAATACATTTTCTGGACACACTCTGCAAGACCTTTCCAACGATATCTCAAACATGTCAATTGGAGGTCTGGATAAATACTTCCAAATCTCGTGTATATATATGCGAGTCATTTCAGCGAGCTACTGTGGCTGCTTTCGTCATTCGCGCACACTGCCGTGCGCTGTGATAAAATTTTATAAAATATACCAGTTAATACATAGTTGTGAGTAATTCCTCAAAACGTGTGGAATTTCGGGTGCGCTTGAATATTTTTTGAGTATTTTTATTTTGAGGAATTTTCTCTCGATATATTTGCAGATAACAAATGCAACCATATTTTACTGAACAGAGTTGTTAAATCGCTCTGCAAATTTTTGAACAAAAAGCTTTCCGAAGTTTTATAAAGAGCGAAATACACCACACAAGCGGCTTGTCAAACATTCTTCAAACCTACTTTTCCCATTTCGCCATACTCTATGCAAACATGACTCGTTCAAGCAAAGAGTTTTAGTTTTCTTCCTGTTCACAATGTAACAGAGTTTGGTTTTCTTCGATTTTTCTCTCTTGCGTCCTCATTCGGTGAAAATTCCACTGCGAATGAGGGGATTTTTACCATACACAACGTAAGCGGTTTGATCAAATGTCAACGTGGTGGCCAGAAAATCAAAAATTTTTGATTTTTGTTCACATTTCCCTCAAACGGCTTGTATAACTTTCAAACACCCCATTCACAACATAAATAGCTTTAAGCAAAGGGATATGTATTTCGCTTGATTTGTCAAGCCGCTTGTGTGGTATTTTTCGCTCTTAAGCACATCTGCATTTGCTGCTAAATATTCAAAATGTTACCGAAAATTTGTTTCATTCCATCGTTATATTTTCAACTTATTTTGAACTTGCAAAATCTCTATAACGAATGGAGAGAAAACGCATTGTTGGATCATAGAAATATTCATATTGGTGATAGGAAAGAAAAAAGTTTTTGAAGTAAAAGATTCTTCTTCCAAATTAAAAAAAAAATATATCTGCATTACTAATATAGCCCTTTTCTAATGCTTCAGTAGAACGTTTATTTAGTAGTTTAAAAATGTGTAGGACTGGCTTGAGGACCAGATTGAGCACTGATATAAGGTGCGTTCGTTTAAAATCTCCAGTAAAAAACATCCAACAGCAAAATTCCGGGGCAATGTCATCTGTTCTCTCACAAGAGAAATATATCCCAAATAGTACGCGAACAGAAAATTTGCAGAAACTTGCAAGTGAGATGAACAGCTGATAGAATTTTTGTTTACATTCAAAATTGTAAAAATTAAAATGTACGAAAACTCATCACAAAAAGTTTTCCTGACATAGTTTATTGATTAAACGAATAACTACTTAGTTCTTACAACTTTAATTAGTCGCATTTTATCATTTTAACTTCCAAACCATCAAATTCAATTTTGTGATTTGCGTAAATTCCTACTAGCTGTTTTTGAACAGCTGTTCTCCTGTTGCCAAATTGCTGAACGTACGCGAACGCAAAAAATTTAAAGTTTTGGTTAACTTTGAACAATTAACAGCTACACGAACGCAATTATAGTTGCAGCAATATTATATACAAAGCAAGGCCTTATAAAATAATGGTGATACTTTGTTTGAGCCGCAAGAACAAATGTACCAATTGAATTAGAGAATGCAATTAATTTTTATACTATGTACCAGGCTTGTTGCGAATATTATTCCAGAATAAAAGTCCTTTCCGGATAATAAACAAACCGCCTGTCCAAATTAAATAATTTTGGTATCATATGAAAGAGGACTGAATAGCTTTTAAACAGAAATAACGAACGACCTCTATTTATATTTTTTTATAATTTAATACTAAAGAAATTCATATACATGACACGAGGTTTGTTCTATGGTAATTAAGTAAAATTTTGTATTGAATTATTTTTCAATATGTGACTTTCCCCGTTTAGACAAATCAGTTTTAAAGCTATTTAAGTCCTCTTTCATTTGATACCAAACTTGTTTAATTTGGATAAGCGGTTTGTTTATTATCCGGAAAGAACTTTTATTTCGGAAGAATATTCGCAACAACCCTGCTATGTACCTGTAAATAGTATGTAGTACACAATACTCGTATCTGTAGTATTGAGTAATTTTTTGGGATTTTGAGGATCTTTCATTTGTTTTTGAGGAATTTGGTATTTTTTTGTGGCAACACTGGTTTAGAACTTTATTTATAAGAAACATAGGCTGACTTCCAAAACGTACAAATACAATGTTTGGATACTGTTTTACTGCGGTATTTAAACTGTTTGTAAATGCAGAGTTGCGAATCATTGCAACCATATACATTGCATATTTTGAATATTTAATAAAACAATGATCACCATTTTGGAATTTTACATTTTTAAAACACCAATGGTAACCAAAAACAAACGAAGCATCAACGTTGTTTCTGATGCGCTGGTTACTCTAGCGACGCGTTTCGATAACTTTTCGGATGCGTTTTGGAAAAGTATACATTGTAAACCAATTGTAGCATTGCTTAAGTTGTTGTTTTTGACAACCTATTTGTTGGTTAATGACTGCAAATAGTTTTATACCAAATTAGAAACCTTAAATAATCTATATATATAAAAATGAAATGTTTTTCGTATGACCGCGATGCCTGACCAAACGGCTGAACCGATTTCAAATCTGTAAAAAATGTTTTTTTTACCTTCTGTGTGGAAGGTTTTTCGATTTAAAAAAATTTGGACTTTTTTGTTGTTGTTGCCGAAAAATGAAGAATGCTGAGACGTTACGATTTCACAATTTCATAGAGTTGTCACTAGAGTTAAATGTCACTAAACTACTAAACGCCTGGACCGATTTGGTTCATATTTGGAACATATATCAGCACCATTAAAATAAACATTTCTACCAAAAATTTACTCGCTAGGTGGCGCTGGGGCCAGGATATTCCTAAAAATTGCATTTACTTGCCGATTTGACTCATATTTTGAACATAAGTTAGCCAATTGAAAAGGAATATTTGGACAAAAAAATTAGACGATAGGGGGCGCTGGGGTCGGGGTATTCTCAAAAATTATTTTACGCTAAGAGAAGGATAGATATCTACTATATATTTGTGGAAGTATGTATGTATGTATGTATGTGCCAGGTTGCAGCCTAACCGGACGGACAGAATCGAACGAAATTTGGACAGAGTATTGCCATGATACCTGGGCCTATAATAGGGTAAAAAATTGGGATTCGAAAAGGGGCGTGGCACCTCCCATAGGCGTGAAATATTTAATCAGCCATAACTTCGAAACTATAAGTCACATGAACTTCAAATTTGGTATACAGTCATATATATGGCTGGTGCTTATAGTATGGTATAAATAAATGAGTTTGTAGAAGTGGGCGTGGCTCATCCAATAGGCGTGGAANGAATATTTAATAAAACAATGATCACCATTTTGGAATTTTACATTTTTAAAACACCAATGGTAACCAAAAACAAACGAAGCATCAACGTTGTTTCTGATGCGCTGGTTACTCTAGCGACGCGTTTCGATAACTTTTCGGATGCGTTTTGGAAAAGTATACATTGTAAACCAATTGTAGCATTGCTTAAGTTGTTGTTTTTGACAACCTATTTGTTGGTTAATGACTGCAAATAGTTTTATACCAAATTAGAAACCTTAAATAATCTATATATATAAAAATGAAATGTTTTTCGTATGACCGCGATGCCTGACCAAACGGCTGAACCGATTTCAAATCTGTAAAAAATGTTTTTTTTACCTTCTGTGTGGAAGGTTTTTCGATTTAAAAAAATTTGGACTTTTTTGTTGTTGTTGCCGAAAAATGAAGAATGCTGAGACGTTACGATTTCACAATTTCATAGAGTTGTCACTAGAGTTAAATGTCACTAAACTACTAAACGCCTGGACCGATTTGGTTCATATTTGGAACATATATCAGCACCATTAAAATAAACATTTCTACCAAAAATTTACTCGCTAGGTGGCGCTGGGGCCAGGATATTCCTAAAAATTGCATTTACTTGCCGATTTGACTCATATTTTGAACATAAGTTAGCCAATTGAAAAGGAATATTTGGACAAAAAAATTAGACGATAGGGGGCGCTGGGGTCGGGGTATTCTCAAAAATTATTTTACGCTAAGAGAAGGATAGATATCTACTATATATTTGTGGAAGTATGTATGTATGTATGTATGTGCCAGGTTGCAGCCTAACCGGACGGACAGAATCGAACGAAATTTGGACAGAGTATTGCCATGATACCTGGGCCTATAATAGGGTAAAAAATTGGGATTCGAAAAGGGGCGTGGCACCTCCCATAGGCGTGAAATATTTAATCAGCCATAACTTCGAAACTATAAGTCACATGAACTTCAAATTTGGTATACAGTCATATATATGGCTGGTGCTTATAGTATGGTATAAATAAATGAGTTTGTAGAAGTGGGCGTGGCTCATCCAATAGGCGTGGAATATTTATCAGCTATAAATCCGAAACTATAAGTCATATGAACTTGAAATTTGGTATTCAGTCATACATATGGTAGGTGCTTATAGTAGGGTATATATGAATGAGGTTGTAAAAGTGGGCGTGGCACATCCCATAGGAATATTTTATCAGCTATAACTCCGGAACCGTAAGCCACATGAACTTGAAATTTGGTATGCAGACATAACTATGGTAGGTGCTTACAGTAAAGTATATATAAAGGGGTTTGTAAAAGCGGGCATGGCACATCCCATAGGCGTGTCACTTAGGGTTGGTTACGACAGCCAGTACTGCAGCAGACGGTTAGTCTTAGAGGAAGTGTCGAAGATTCCACCAGAAACTGAAGCGGTTAGTGGGGCGGAGGTTGGCAGTGATGGAGACGGAGTGGTTTCGTCAGGAGAAGGAAGTGGTTCACCGATACAGGAAAAGCGTGGCGGTTCCGCCAGCTCAGTGAAGAAGAGGTCGCAACAAGGAAGTGGTAATGGCAAGCCAGGCAGTGTTTCCGGCAGGAGGAAAGCCACTGAACCACGTTGCAATGGTGATACGCCGGTGGCCGGAAATGGAAGCGGCTGTGGGAGCAGTAGGCGCGCTTTGAAGTGTCCCGAAGAAGGTGGTCGGCAAAGGCGAGCAGTTAAGCCGGAAGCCAAGGATGAGGTTATACATGTCCGGGCAATGAGGTCGACGCCGGCGAAAGAGCGAGATGCGGAAACACTGGGCAAGTTTCAGCGTGGGAAACCGGATTTTGCAAGATGTGCTAAAGGCAGTGCGGCATGAAGGCAGGAGTCTGGGTGTCATGGACAGATGATGCGGCATAGATCTGGCGAAAAGGGTGCCCACGAGAAGAGACATGGTCTGGTCACCACCAGTGGCCGGCAGAAGTACGACCATGTGAGATGGTACACTCCCGGAGATAAGCCGGAAGCAATGTCCAGTAACGCATTGTGGTTGTACATGTCGCAGCAGAAGAAAAGCTTTACCTCCAGGCAAAGACTTGAATGGAAAGATCCGTTTAAGATTGACAATCGGCTGAAAGACGCAGTGCATCGAATCCAGACAATGGGGAGACCGAGGACCAAGATGAAAGTGGTCCACTTGGAAAGACTTGCAGCGGTTGGAGCGGCAAGTGTGTCTGATCGGGGCGATCGGATTTAGGTGGAGGGCAGTGTGGCGAATACTGCGGCAACACAAAGCGAACAACGAGAAATAGGCAGAATGCTCGAGGAATGACGTTGACTGTTCCACAAAGAGAAACGTCAAGTTGGTTGAACACTGCGAACAGCGCGAGAAAGAGAATGAGCGATGAACTTCAGAACGTTCGAGAGTTGCCATGAGTGCGAGCGCAGGAGGTATATAAGAGCCACGACACAGCGGAGTTGGAGAGTTACAAGTCAGCAAGCTACAAGTAAAGTGAGTTGCGAATAAGCAAGCTAAAAGTTTAATTGTGTTAACAAGTTTTGTAAAGCGTTCTAATTGCTTTAACGAGTATTGTTAAGTGTTTTTACGGTATTAGCAAGTATCGTAAATTGTTTGTTGTACAATAAAGTTAATTGTACTACAATTTGGTCATCGTGAGCATTTATTTAACAATCCAGCGATACGAGCCGGAGATTATTTGGGAAATCTCTCAAGGTTTCAAGGATAATCGTAACAATATAAATATCCCGTGTCACCGTGTTCGTTTACGCTAATCTCCGATACCGCTTAACCGATTTTAATGAAATTTTGTGGGTGTGTATTGTTGGTTCCGTCTTAAAAGATAGGATAGTTGTAAACCCGAGAAAAAAAATTTTTTTTTTCATCGAAATTTTTTCTATGCTCCTCGCATCGTGCTTTGCTAATATACATATAAAAATCGAACTTTTCCTAAACGGGTCGACTGATCTTTATGCAATTTTTTGTGTTATATATGGTAGGTATAAGAATCGGAAGTAAAGTATATTTCATACCGCTAGGTGCAGAGGGGCGTAGCACCTCCCATACAAACCGAATTTTTCATATTGCACATCTCTGCAAGGGTTCATGGTAGACTACTCGAATATGATATGGAGATATATGCAAGCGTTTGCATATTCATAGATAAAAATTGCGGTTATTGGAAAAAGTTACGTGGCACCTCCCATACAAACCGAATTTTTCATATTGCACATCTCTGCAAGGGTTCATGGTAGACTACTCGAATATGATATGGAGATATATGCAAGCGTTTGCATATTCATAGATAAAAATTGCGGTTATTGGAAAAAGTTACGTGGCACCTCCCATGGTAAATTACTCGAAAATGGTATAGAGATATATGACATCAATCCCATGCTCTTAAAGAAAATTGGGGTTATTTGAAAAGGGGACGTGGCGGCTTTCAAACGCACTGAAACTATTACGTATCTTTGTATGCATGTACAGTTTTGCTAAGTTATTTAAGACGGCAAATATGCCTTCTGACAACCACCAAACCGTAATATTAGAAGACAAAGGCGTCACTAAAAATCATGAACGTGAACTCTTGGTGAAAATGTTAGACCAAAAAGTTTCAATACACGGTTAAAAATTTCGGTTTTAATTTTAAACTTTTTGGACTACATATGTGACCAAACTACATAAATTCAAATAATACAAATTTAAAAAAAAGAGGGCACATATGTTGGGTTTAGAATTTGAACAGTTCGGTTTGAATTTTAAACCCAAACATTTTCATAATTAAGAATAAACAATAAAAATAAAATTTCATGCTCCGTCTGATGGGGATTGAACCCGGACAGCCTTAGTAGCAACCAATTGTATCAAGCAGCTTTGCACATTCAGCTACAGCCACGCATGTAAATGTGCTTTCATATGTTGAGTTTGAATCAACACCACATTTCGCTGTGTGCGAACAATTTCTATTTCGGTTTAGATTTTGAACCAAAATTTCTATATATGAAACCTAGAAACTAGAATTAAAACATTTTGGTTTGATTTTTAAACCACGAACTTTTTGGACTAAAATTTAAACCACAATATATTAAAAATTGCTTAAAACTAAAAATTAAAAAATTTATTTTGGGCGGGACGAAGTTCGCCGGGTCTGCTAGTACATTTATAAAAATTAAATATACATGGATTTAAAAAGCTGTTTCAATACAAAAGTTGTATGGAATTGTCACATTACATAACTGTTCAAATCTACGTTTTTTTTTTATAAATAAAGCCCTAAACATTTCTTTACATCGGCAATTTCCATATTCTATTTTTACCTTTTCACCCCATTTATGTACATGATTCAAGTGCTTGAAAGCATTTCTTGCTCATTCTCTTCTGCGTTTTCTATTTGCTTTTACACGCTTCGATTCTCTTGAATTCAAGTTTTTGGTTCTTTAAGGCCATGGTGAAATAATAAAAGGTGTTGTAGGTGTGTAAGGCACTATGGGAAATTTGAGCCTATTTTGTGGCCAGAAGTCAATTTACTGACTTCCTTAAAAGTATTTTTTTTGTGTTATCTTACAGAGAATACTTCAGAGTAAAAAACTGTATACACCTTTTTTTGATAAATCGACTTACCGTTGATTTGGTAACCCTCAAACAGATAGTTTCGAAATTTTCTGTAAACGAAAAATGTGTAGCTTGATTTATGTGCCACTTTCAAATGCGTGTATCTCATAACCTATTTGCTGCTTTTCAAAAGTGAAAAGTAGAAAAAAACAGTGACGGTTAGCAGAATATTCACCGATTAAAACATGTATTATAGCTTAAAGCTTGTGCCAAAGAGACGTCCGCATTTAAGTGACTTTAAAGTGAAATTGTACAATTAAAAAAAAGTTTATTTAGTGTTTTAAAAAAATGTTTAAAAACGTTTAATAAAACTCTTCATAAATCGGTAGAATAGTCCCCGATCTCTTATTTTCCCATAATCTTATGCTGCGATTTTGTGCGAGATTAAAGCAATTATAACACTGGACCACAAATTTCAACTTTTTCTCTTTACCAGAAACGCCGTAAAATGTAAAATCGCCCCCTGATTCCGAAAATCAAGGTTATTTTTAATTCTATGGTACCGTTTTTGAGATATTTGCAATTTACCGTTTTTGGGGTCCACTTTATCATATATATCTCAAGAACGAATTAAGCAATTCCAAAACAGTTTGAAGCTTTTAAAAGGTAATTTTCTATAAACTGTGCATACAACACTTTTTGCTAGGCCCTGTAGATTCAAAGATAACGAACAATCATTACCGATTTTTTCAATTTTTTTTGTAAAAATATAAAAAAAATTGTACTTTGCGGGGAAGGATCTCGAAAACCTTTTATTTTTTTGCAGATTTTTTTTTAAAAAAGTGGCGGATGCTTTAACCGTCCATTTGACTCGTACAAAATTTTGAATAAATTGCGAAAATTGCTAGTTTTTTCGCTATTTGTTCGGTTTTTCATAATTTACTGTACGTCAAATTTATGACGGTACATGTCGGTAGGTGGGTCTGGTAAAAGGCACGCGACATTTTTTTTGCCGGAGTATCAAAACGATTTATGGACCTTACCAAAAATTGCCAGATGGCCAGTATTAAAATGTGAGAGGGTAGAATTCAAAATTTATTGCAAAAATTCGAAAGTTCTTTTAGAAGTGCAGCCCTTGCACTATGGGAAATTTTACCCTATTTTGTGGCCAAAATTCTAAAAGTTGGGATATCAATTTAAAACTTGGCCCAGTGGTAGGACTAGAAGTAGTGGCCTTGCCGCGCAAAAGTTAACCCGTAATGGTCACACCTCCAAAAAATAGCGTAATGGTCACACGGGTTCCAGTGGACCCGAACCCAATAAACAGATGCGTCGTACGTTCTATTTGAAATATCGACTCGAATACTCCACTGACTTTAAGTTTAAAACTTTCTCCTTGTTATCTAATAGGTTTTTTTCCAATTTTGAAATTATAACACCGTGAATTATTTCATAAAACTCATGATTTTGTACCAAGTATTACATAAGAATAATTACACTGGTCGACGGCCAAAATTTACCAGAGACGCCGTTATGAAATTCGTATGTAAAATCACCCCCTGATTCCGAAAATCAAGGTTATTTTTAATTTTATGGTACCGTTTTTGAGATATTTGCAATTTACCGTTTTTGCAAAAAAAAAAAATTGGGTCCACTTAATCATATATATCTCAAGAACGAATTAAGCAATTCAAAACGGTTTGAAGCTTTTAAAAGGTAATAAAATTTTCTATAAGCTGTGCATACAACACTTTTTGCTAGGCCCTGTAGATTCAAAGA
>NW_016161761.1:0-7669 GCF_001687245.7 Rhagoletis zephyria | reverse complement strand
TCTGTGTGCCGGTGCTATTATTCCGTGAGTCGCGGGTCCAAGTATCGGCACATTCCGAACGAAAAATTACACTGAAAATGGCACAACGCCGAAACCGGTTTGTCTCCAAACCAAATTTGACAAGGGATGATGGAAACTCGTTCCACATTACATCATACTCCTACCCTGTCGGAAACACCAACAATGAAAATGAGAATAACGGCACATTCAGTAATTAATTGATAGAAAAATATTTTCTAATAAAAAAAATTATAATTGTCAATAGCATTTTCAATCTTGATAATTTATCAGAAAATAGATTTAAACTTCTGTGCTAGAACTGGGAGTTCTTGATAAATAATCAAAAATTGACAAATTATAAAAATATTGAATTTATTAAGTGCACAGTATCGGGCTGTAAGTGAAGAAGTGAAGATTTTGGTAGTGAAGATTTGGTAACTTTTGGTAACTTTTCTTAAGAGATTTTGGTAGCAAAAAATGTTGGCGAGTGGCAACCATGGATGGAACTCGTTGTTTTCGAGATGCTGTTTCAAAAGCTTTGACAAAAACGTACGCGAATATATGTACATATGTCACTATAATCACATTGTATTTTATTTTTATTAATATTATATATTCACCTGACTGCTGATTTTTAGGCTTTCATCGCCAAGTCTTTTTAAAGGGGGTTTTCTTTCTGAGGATCTGAAACTTCCAGTAGGAAACATGCAAAGGCGCTGTATTGCAACAGCGTTCTCGCTCTAATCCGCCATCTTGGATCCCTTAGCTAATTCGATGTTTCCCTCTTGAAAAAACTACATTTTACCGCCTTTAAAAAAGTACTAAACTACCTCATTCCATACTCCAAAACTGATTTGCAATCACCGAACAATTCTTTCACATTTACTCTATTCTTATTCGTTGGCAACTAAAAACTAAATAAGTAATTTTAAATATTAATTCGGCAAAAAACATCAGTTTTCTCCGAAGGATTTATAGCGCCTTTTTAATTGTAAGTGATAACAGATCAAATGTTTAAATCGTAAAAATATGAAAAAAATTTATGAATAGGTAGTTTTCATTTGCGTTAAGTAGAACTCGTTGAGTGGATGAAGAACAATCCTGATTTTTCGAATGCATATTCTTTGGAAAGTATCACTGAAATATATAAACAATTTACACAAGAATATATGTATGTATAAGTGAAAAATACTTATAATATTTATTCCACAGTATTCTTATTCGCAAGCTGTTGCAGAACTGTTTCAACTTTCAAACTGTGGTTTCACTCCCCTGCTCTGGTTTTTCATTGGCATTACAGTTTTTTTTTGGTAAGTATAGACTGAAGGTTTACAAAATAAGTGGATATATTTAGTGATGCATCATATTTCTCAGTGCTTCCTGCCGCTGCAACTCCGTTTGTTGTTCGCTGCCACTTCTAATTTGGGCTTTTGCGTGGCGGGTCCCAAGCTCAGCGCACAACCATTACAGGGTTGAGTGGCTTTTCAACCAGATGCACGTTTATATAGCGGGCTGCTTGCTGCAACACAAACACCCGCTTGGAGCCGCACCTACTGATGAACGGATGCTGCAGACTTCAGTGAGTCCTTAAACCGAATAAGTCGGAGTGGCCCCACCGAAGCTCCCTCTCTTTTTGCCGTGACCCAAGGCTCCACTCGGTTTGGCTACCGCATCTCACACATGGGTTGCTCACGTTGCCCAGACTGCGCGAACAAGGACGCAAGAGTCGGGTTTGAGTACAGCCGTGCAAATGTAACTGCATACAATCCATTCTTTTTTAAGTCGGACGGATTTCATAAAAAAAATTATGTCATGTCTCCGGTTCGCTTTACATTTTTTTTGTGGGTTCTATACATGAAATAAGCTTACACGTTTTCGAAGATTTTTTTTCGTTTTTTTCTTTGGAGATACGATCTGTCAAAGTTTGCATATTTTCGTGATTCTGACTAATCATGCACTTCTTCAAATCGTTATATCTCGGGTTCTGCTGATCGTAGAGACTTCATCTTAATTATGCTAAGAAACGGGCTTAACATTTCTGTATATAAGGTGGTCAATATTGTCCTAAAGCTAACTTAGCTATTAACAAGTTGTGGAACAAATGTTGTTAACAAAGCGACATTCTGCCGAAATCTGCGTTTTGCAAACTTTAGTATTACAATTGCCACGACCATTTTTAGGGCTTTGTCGCCTTAAAGAAAAATCTTGCCATACAAATATTATACCGGGATAGGTATTTTATCGGAATCTGCAATAAAATTTAAATTCTTTCAAAAACTCCATGTTTAACACCTTACTAAATATATCTCAACATAATTTTTTTAAAACAAATTACAAAAAACTGTTGATTCTCACAAAATAAACCATACGTCATAAAGAAAAATATTTTAAAAATAGTTCTTGAAAAACCCCCATTTTTTTAACCACGTTTTGTATAGAGAACTAGCAGAGCACCCGACGTCGTTCGGGGTAAACAAATCAAAATAATTAAATAAAAGGAGACAAACTATACATTCCGTTTATCTGCCTATTCGCTTAGCTGTTTTAGAATAGCGCCATTTTTTCCGGTAGAATACTTATTTCGGAAGGAAGATTTATTCATTATGAATGAACATTTTTCGTTTAACAGCATCGCGGGATAAAAAAAAAAAACGATTTCATCTTTCCGTTTTGAAATGGTCTAAAGACTGTAAGACACAGATTTAAATATCCGAGTGATATACATAATTGATGAATACATACAGTGACGAATAAAAGTATTGGCACAGTGAATTTTTCGCCATATATGCAAAGTTTTTTATTCTAATTTATTTTCGATAATTTCTTACAAAAATATAGTTCATTTTACACCAGAAAACGTAATAATAAAATCTCTAAACTTTTGCAACTTTTTATTCAGATTTAAAAAAAAAATTAAAAGTATGCCCATTCAAATTTAGTATAACAAAGTGTAAGTTTAAAGTTGCTAGAAAATCGCGTTGATTTTTGGCAATTTTCTCCATACAAAAAATAATTGTCGAATTACTTTGTATGGAAGAACTTGCGTGAAAAAACATTACCAAAAATTAATGCGATTTTCTAGCGACTTCAAACTTTCACTTTGTTATACTAAATTTGAATGGGCTATAAAACTGTATACCTAGAATTTTTCTAAAAAATCTGAATAAAAAGTTGCAAATTAGTGTGCAAATTTAATGAATTTTTCTGAGTTTTGCACAAAGTTTAGGATTTTATTATTATGTTTTCTAGTGTAAAATGAACAATATTTTTATAAAAAATTATCGAAATAAATTAGAGTAAAGAACTTTGCATATATTGCGAAAAATTCACTGTGCCAATACTTCTGTTCGGCACTGTATGTATCCCCCTTTTAAAAACTCATTTATATCACAGCGAACGGCAGTGCGCGCGAGTGACGAAAGCAGCCACAGTAGCATGCTGAAATGACTCGCTTATATACAGGGTGTCCCAGAAGTAACGTGCCAAACTTTAGGGGAAGGTAGGTGGGGGGGTGAGCTCCCTGATAAACAAAAAATTTTCAGGTAAAAGTGTCACCGTTTTTGAAATATTTACATTTTTTCGAATTTAAAAAAAATCGTGCCTTTTCATGTGTTTTCTTTAACTGCAACTACAAACCGGGCAATACTTAGTAAATTTTTTATGTAAAATACTTCCAGATAGTTGCCTCTCCATACTCAAATGCAATGTAGTTAAAATAAATTAAGGAACCATCATAAAATTAGGACTATTTCTGGATTTTTAACTTTTTGATATTTTCTTCCCCAACTTTGACTATCTCGGGTGAAAAAAAAATGTACTGAGCTATAACTTTACATTACATAAAAAAATTGCTCATTTAATAAAGATTTCAGAAAGGTGCCACACTTACTGTTTTGAATAGAAAAAAAAAGTTATAGCCGCTTTTGTGGGTAAAGGACTGAGACACGCTAGAATGTATTTAATAGATTTAAATTGAATTTGCTCTTGTTACCGTCAAATGACATGCTAAATAGTACAAAGGTACATAATTACTTGCTCCTGACATTATTTTATGTTACTTACCGGAATTAGTGAAAGTGGATTTTGTGAAATTGGACCCTTCGAACATTGTGTTATTAATACTATGACAGAGAACACGCAGTATACGTCGCATGAATATGCGGATATTCACCTAATTTACGGTGAAGCTTGCTGTAATGCCAGAGCTGCTCAAAGACTCTATGCAGAGCGATACCCCAATCGTCGACATCCGGGTCGTGAAGTATTCGCCCGGACCCATAGAGAAATATATGAAGGTAAGTGATTTTTACACCTTTCTTGTTTGCTTGCTTGTTAACTATCATTTTTCACTTTTTTAAGGTCGCATACCTGGAAGGCGTGGCGGCGAAACAGGACGTCCTGCAACGGTAGATGTTGAAGCTGTGTTAGAGGAAGTGGAACTAGGTCCATCGACTTCAGTGAGAATGATGGAAAGACGGACGGGAATACCAAAAACTACAGTTCACAAAGCTTTAAAAGACCATCGATTTCATCCCTACCACATTCAACGTGTTCAGGCTCTACAGGAAAGAGATTACCTGTCGAGGGTTAGATTTTGCCGTGAAATGTTGCGAATGCATGAATCAGACCCCAACTTTTTTAATAAAATAATTTGGAGCGATGAATCATCATGCAAACGTGATGGTTATTTTAATTTACATAACCTTCACAGTTGGCAGATAGACAATCCTCACGAAATGAGATAAGATCGTTCGCAGTACCGGTACAAAATAAATTTATGGTGCGGTATTTTTAATTGTCAGATATTGGGACCTGTGGAACTGCCGCCAACGCTCAACTCTCACAGTTATTTAGAGTTCCTTCAGGAACGGCTTCCAACTCTTTTGGAAGATGTACCCTTAAACCTGCGGCGAAGACTATGGCTGCAAAATGACGGGTGCCCTGCTCACTACGGGCGTGAAGTAAGAGCTCATTTAGACGAAACTTATCCTCGCCGATGGATTGGACGATACGGGCCAATCACGTGGCCCGCTAGATCGCCAGACCTGAATCCATTAGATTTTTTCTACTGGGGCTGTCTTAAGGACAAAATTTATTCAAAAACAATTCAAAACGAAGAGCATTTGCGGGAACAAATAAATGGAGCTGCTGCTGAGATAGCCCAATTGAGTTTAAGATCTCTAAAAGCGTCTTTTCTTAAAAGGTGCCGAGCTTGTATTAGAGTAGAAGGTCGCCAATTTGAGCATATTTTATCAATAAATGAATAAATTTCTCTTCAAACGACTCATGTATATTTTATTTCACGTGAATCCATGCTTCACAAAAAATATTGATAGATATAGCCCTTGTTATAGACTCTAGTCCGAATTCCGGTAAGTAACACAAAATAATGTCAGGAGCAGGTAATAATGTACCTTTGTACTATTTAGCATGTCATTTGACGGTAACAAGAGCAAATTCAATTTAAATCTATTAAATACATTCTAGCGTGTCTCAGTCCTTTACCCACAAAAGCGGCTATAACTTTTTTTTTTTTTTTCAAAACAGTAAGTGTGGCACCTTTCTGAAATCTTTATTAAATGAGCAATTTTTTTATGTAATGTAAAGTTATAGCTCAGTACATTTTTTTTTCACCCGAGATAGTCAAAGTTGGGGAAGAAAATATCAAAAAGTTAAAAATCCAGAAATAGTCCTAATTTTATGATGGTTCCTTAATTTATTTTAACTACATTGCATTTGAGTATGGAGAGGCAACTATCTGGAAGTATTTTACATAAAAAATTTACTAAGTATTGCCCGGTTTGTAGTTGCAGTTAAAAAAAACACATGAAAAGGCACGATTTTTTTTAAATTCGAAAAAATGTAAATATTTCAAAAACGGTGACACTTTTACCTGAAAATTTTTTGTTTATCAGTGAGCTCACCCCCCCCACCTACCTTGCCCTAAAGTTTGGCACGTTACTTCTGGGACATCCTGTATACACGAGATTTGGAAGTTTTTATCCAGACGTCCAATCGACATGTTTGAGATATCGTTGGAAAGGTCCTGCAGAGTGTGTTGAGAAAATGTATTCAAGCTACATAAACGAATAGCCGGATTCTTACAAATTAGGCTAAAGTGTTGCGAAACAAAAAACGTTTTTTTGCTTTTGGCGGTTTAAGGGGGCATGTGGATACACCCAACATATTTAGTGTTATTCTATAGGCCAATAGCTTTCAAACAATACCTTATATATTAAGTTCCGGCTACTAGTTGGAAAGATATAGAGGTAAATGTGTTTTGGTTCGTGTCTCCACTAGGAGATGCTTAGGTATGTATGTTGCGTCTGTACGTACCATCATTTCATTTTTTTCTAACTTAAAGGACTTAAAGTACAAAAAAACTAAGAAGGTTTTGTTCCAGGATGTTTTGATTCATATGCCTTTGTGAGCGTGGCTGCTGTCTGAAATTCGAAAAAAATGGAATTTTTAAACTACCACTGAGGCCGCACTACTCAGTCCTTGTCATTGATGTGGATATCAGTAGAAGGGTCTTCAAACAGGCTATCTAACTCTATCTTTTGTGTTTATAAAGTATAAATATGTTATAACGTTATCGCCCGCAAACTAAAAATCGGGCTGCTGAAAATATGCAATTCGGGCATTTTCTCTAAAACTGGTCAGTCGATTTTATTCTAGGTTTCTACAAATCTACCTCAAAATCTTAGCTTCCATCTGGTATACAGCCTATATCTGGTAAAACTCCTGTTGTGGAGATATTGCGAATTAAATTGAAAAAATGTCGCTCCAAAAAGGGTCAAATGGTTAAAAATTAACATATTCGTCTAATTTGGTTATTTTAAGATATAAAAATAACTTATCCAGTACCCCAAAAAAATTGCCCATTCCCCGATTGCCACTTAAACCGAAATTTCCTGAAAATCGGGTAATTTTCCGCGAGTTGACAAGTTGAATGATGCAGCTGTGCTAATCACTTCCTAAAGGTCTTGGAAACCACAATTTGTGTGTATTTTAGAGCACTTAACCTACCTGGAAAGACACGTACAATATTACCTATAGTTGTACATAAATATGTATGTATGAATGCATTTAGTTCACCCAATGTGCCGCTACTACACTTACATACATACATATGTATAAATTGCCACTGAGCAAAACTACTTGAGAAAAAAGCATTAGTTTAGTAGCACGAGTGCNATGTATAAATTGCCACTGAATAAAACTACTTGAGAAAAAAGCATTAGTTTAGTAGCACGAGTGCAACACCGTACACGTGATAGAAGTAAAACTTCTTCAAAAAGCTCATGTCTGCGCCCCACACCCGGTAGAAATCTTAACAAAAATAAACTACGAGACTATCAGGCGAATATACTTGTTTATTGTATCCAAAGTTGGTACCAAGTTGATAAGTTTTTATAATTTCTTATATTTTTAATTTTTAATTTTTTCGAATACAAAGGATATGATCATTCTTTTTCGCTTTATTTCGTATTCGAAAAATTATGTGTTTCAATGGACACATCGATTTGAATACATAATTTAGATATAGATAATATTTTTAGCAATTTATTTGAGAAAATTAAAACATTTAGATTATTGTTTGTATTTTGGTCGATTTTAAATTTGCTACCCCAAAATAATTGATATCAAATAAAACACCTCTTTGAGG
>NW_016161760.1:48382-48746 GCF_001687245.7 Rhagoletis zephyria | reverse complement strand
AATAACAATTTTCATTTAAAAAACGGCCTCGAGCTCAATATAAATTGTTATAAAAAAAGGCCAAAAAATAACAAAAACAAATAACTTAAGGACGAGCACACCTAAAAGTTAAACATTCTAAAAATAGAATTATTAGCAAAAACCAACAATACCAACAACCACATGATCAAGTGAATTGCAGCGGAATAGCTGCGCTTGATTGTGTTGGCATAACAAAAATGAAAATAGTGGAAAAAAGCAAACGATAATTTACAAGGCGTACTTAGCACGGTGCATAGGCAACTGGCTGAGTCAGTGGGATCGTCGGTTCGAATCCTACTGAAAGAAGTCTGATGAGGAAATGTGGTGATTTCCGAAATAGCTA
>NW_016161760.1:37853-47976 GCF_001687245.7 Rhagoletis zephyria | reverse complement strand
TATTGTTGCTTTTCCACAATAACAATTTTCATTTGAAAAACGGCCTCGAGCTCAATATAAATTGTTGAATATAATTGTTATAAAAAAAGGCCAAAAAATAACAAAAACATAACGAACTTATAAAAAAATTTTAAATGAAGTCGTGAAAATATAAAACGGAAATCAAAACACTATACAACCAAAAGATAGAAAAGAAGAAATAGAAAATTAAATGAAAATCCTTAACTACTTAAAACGAAATCGCAACCCTAATTCCTGAATATACTTACCCGCATTACTTAATTTAACTTTTGTTTAGGTATATTAACCTGACCGGACCTACTATAAATATATAACCTTACCTGTTTAACCCAATTCAATTGTTTTGTAATATACTTACCGGATTTTCCTACCTGATTTTGCTACTGGACTTACCGACCTGACTTACCTTAACCGTATTTACCTTAAATTTACCTACTAGTTATATTTACTCAGGATACTTACCTTTACTTATATTTTACCTTTAACTTGAGCTTGGATTAAATCAACTCCAAATACTTATCTTAATTATAATTAATTGAATTTGCTTTCGGAAAATTTATATCCTTTTCTTACCTTAGATTTAAGAGACTTAGCGTTAGAATAATTATTTTTAAGAAAATGAATTATAAATAAATCTTGTAATTAAATGGGAATGTTGACCTGGGTTAGGGAGGCACATTAGGATTTTATTATGGGGCTACCGACATTAGGGTGCGACGGTAGCAATGGATGAGGGTGGGCCAGCACCAGGCACCACAATACCAGCGGTGGTGCCTCATATTCGGCCTTAGTTTTTTTTGTGTTTTTTGTTCATTTCTTATTTCAGTTTTATTTTGGATTCTGCTTTCTTCAGCTTTCAGTTTATTTTAAATATTTAATTTAACGTTCCTTTTTCAGTTTNAATTATTTCACTCTGTAATGTATCACACATACTTAAATATTCTAAATCTTTTTATCTCAACTGTCTGTAAGAAAACATTTTTCTGTAGACTAAAATAAATAAATAAATAAATAAATAAATAATAGATTTTATAATTCCAGTGGAAAACAGTACCGTTTGTTTTCTGTATGGGGAGTGATGCAGTCTACTGTACATTAGCGTGGGCCGAAAATCCGATTTTTTTGAATTTCGATTGGCAATAATAAAAATATGGCTCATTATGCTCTAAAAACAATCCGTGTGAATGACGACAATTTTTGGTGAATATCTTACGCTCGCCCAAGTCCATCAAAGTTCAAGTGCTCAAACAATTTTTTCTTTGCTTACTTCGATTCTCTACAAAAAAGGTCAATATATCAATTTATGTAGGATTAATACTTTCTAAGATACTTGCAATTTCAGTAAAATTTATTAATTTTTATTTTTTGAGCACATTGAACTTTGATGGACTTGGGCGAGCCTAAGGTATTGACCAGAAATTGTCATCCTTTACACAGATTGTTTTTAGAGCAAAATGAACCATATTTTTGCTATTACCAATCAAAATTCTAAAAAAGTGGATTTTCGATCCACGTGATTACTGGGCCGTGTTACCATGCTAGCACAATGCCACTAAGAGCATTTTGAAATTTTCAGGCAATAGCCTCATGCGATTATTGATTATATTTTTTGTTGTTTGTGTGAAATATTTTATTTTTATCATTATTTTTCCTTGAATCAAAATATGTTGAANAAAAAAAAAAAAAATTTTTCCCAAACCCCCCCCCCCCCCCCCCCCCGACCCCCGAAAAAAAACTTGGCTACGGCCCTGGCATGGGCTATAAAACTGCATGCGCAAAATTTTATTTCTTAAAAAAGTGTAAAATATTGGTAAAAAGTCGCCGATTTTTTTTAATTTTTTCACAAAGTTTAAAATGTGAATTTGTATGGTGTTTTTATAGAATTAATAGTATTTTTATAAGTAAATAATTGAAATTAAATAATATAAAAATAAAAAGTCGAAACATGCTAATACGTGGTGCTCTTTGAATTATGCAACGCAGTGTAATGTCATTACTAATGGGAAAAATATTAAAACTACATAGGCTGAAAATTCTCTGAATTTTTATAATTTTTGCGCAAAGTTTGAAATGTTAATTTGTATGGTGTTGTTATAGAATGAATAATATTTTTATAAGAAAATAATTAATATTAAATAGTATAAAATTGAAAAGTCAAAACTTGTTAATATGTGGCGGTCTTATTATTAGGCAACGCAGTGTAGTAATGTCATTACTAATGGACAAAGAATAGCGACCCTGGTTATGCATCGAAACATCGATAAATATAATTACGGGGCACCTCCACAGGCAAACGCTTTATTTTAATCATGTTATTAGGCAATATATGTATTATTAGTATGTATTGTCAATGGAGACAGCTGTTATCTTGATAAACATTGCCTGGCAGTTAATTTGACAACCAGATTTTCATTTGCGCGAAAACTTAGTGGAGGTCGACTTTTTAGTATGGTAGAAGAACTTAGCTGTTTTCTGTTGGATTACACATGCCTGCGAAACCTAATTTTTACCCTTTCCAATAATTATGTTTTTTTTTATAAATATCTAGGTTTATTAAATTAAGATAAATCTTTGGTTATTTTCCAGCATATCGAGAGTTATTTTTATTTATGACATGTACTTACATGTTAGAGCTTTTAGCAAAGTGCATGAAAAGCCACAAGTTAATTAATTTAGAATAAAATTTTTACTTAAAACCCAATATTTTTAGTAATAATACTCATAGAGAGTTTACGAAGTTAACGCTAGAAATGCACGGTAATACTAAGAAAAATTATAAAAGTTATCTTCTCGGAAAAATTTCATGATGAAATTTTTTATTACTTTTTGGCAGCGTGGTACCTATACGTACCCAAACCGCTAATTAGTTTTTTAAGAGGAAAACCACACAGGCCTGTGTTCTTTTTCATTATGTACTTGGATGTGAAATAACACATTTTCTAAAATTTTTCAAGCGGATTTGCACTCCAATTCAACGAACATTCTTATTTTAAGCCATCTTACAAAATCTTTTATCAAGATAAAAATCCCCATACACTAATATTGCCACTGATAAAACTTATACATATCTGGCAAACAAATGACATAGGCAATACTTTTCGCCTGTGGATACGCGTCGTTAGTTAGTCTTTCAGTATTGTAAAGGGTAAAATATTATCGATTACGGCTAAAAGACGTTCACAGTGTTCAACTTTCACAGGCGATTAGTTGAATCAACAGTTTACATCATTCAACTGAAAGTTGGAACAGTGTAAACGCCTTTTAAATACAACGATTGCGTACGATTAGGAAATAATAATATTCTGAACGAAATTTTTTGAAAATTTCATCACTGCTATAAAACTTAAAAAGGAGGACAAGGAGGACAATTTTGCTCAAAAAGAGGACAGAGAAGGGCATAATTTTTGAGGAGGACAATCCTACTCAAAGGAGGACGGTTGGTCAGCTTATCATAGACGGACGCTCTAATAAGCGGGCATCGCCTATAAGCCCGCACATTCTTGGGAACGAACAATTTTTGGGTTTTCCATACAAAATGCTATCCCATACACGGACTTTCCGCTAAACGGGCGCGGACACTCAAAAATGTCCAGTTATGAAAAAAATATCCCATAAGCGGGGGCGAAGCTGTAACAAGCGGTCAATTTTGTTTTTTTTTAGTCAGACGTTGGCTCTTTCACTTCTACATATGTATATGTACAAAATAACATAGTCCATATTCAAAGATATTTTCTTTTCTGGAAAGTGTTGCGTTTTCGTTGCCTTCTTCTTGCTACTTGAGCGAAGCGTGCAATAAGATTTATCGGTAGGAAAGAAAACGGTATAAATTTGATTTTATTTTTAATTCATCCTGTGTCTGTCTATTGAAGAATAAATATTATTTTAATTTAGAAACATGCAATTTCAATTTTTTAAATTTGAATTTGAGTTCTATTTTTTACGAAATTCCCATATGCGGACATCTCTCATAGGCGGACCAAAAGTAGGTGACCAGCGGTGTCCGCTTATGGGAGCTTTCACTGTAATTCAATCAGTGCTGCCATTTTCAAAACGTAAAATTAATTATACATAATTTTCAATTTCCTTATTTGGAAAATCGCTAAATGAAAACATAAAGAGAAGATACTCAAGATTCCCTCTTGCCAACAAGTGCTACTTGCTGAGCAGGAAATTGAGCAGCAAAATCTTATTTTGACGAACGAAAATCACACTTTGTGACTGCAAGAGACGATGACACGTGTGAGCTTTAAAATGAAATCGAAAGGGATTTAAAATGCCGCAGCTACGCTGCTTAGGTCATGAATGCGGTGCCAACTGGTAGTGACAGAGGAAAGGAGGTATTGGCTTCACTTGATGTTTCCAATGTTGATTTCGGTCAAAATTGGTCAAGCCTTTATGGCGCCAATGAAGAAAAAGAAGAACAAGGAAATACAAAAGTAAATGTAAATAGGAGCCCGACTGTATGTGCACTATACAACTTTACGACCTATGAGTCGATTATGAAGTTGGGTTGCCGATGGGCCACGCCCCTAAAATTAAAATTTTTATTATGATAAGAAACTGTAGTTAAGTTCTATAAAGTTGAAGGTAATAAGAATTTTGAAGTACCAGCAGCTAAGACTTGAGTATATTTAAGCTGAAGAAACCGTTGAAAATTAAATAACTTCACTAGGAGACAAATCAAAGTTGTTCTTATATAATAATCAGTCATTGTATAGATAAATCATAAGAGAGTTCGTAAGGTGTTGTATAGTCCCTGCAAACCAAAGTTCCCGAAATTTTAACGAAATCTTTAGGAGTATCTCATGTAAGGATTTTTTTTTACGAATTTTCAAAGAAAATTATATGAAGTGGTTGACACGAGCTCGTAAAGAAATTTCTGTACGAAAAATAAAGACAATTCCGAAAAAATTCTTCACATAGAAGCATTATTTTCCTTGCTTTACCGATTTTATTGCGAAATTTCGTAAAGGAATCGAAATGAGCACAGTTTACTTAATTTTAGAAAATTCGGCAAAAAGTCGGATGAGATCTTAACGATTTTTTTTTTAATTTCTCTACAGTTCAGAATACTCTGCACGGCGTATACAACACCTCGTGAACACCCTACATATAAATCAAAGTTTCGCGCTTTATGTAAAGTTCACAAAATTCAAAAAAATTTGCATTCAAATTTTAAATTTTTTATTCAAAACTTCTAGAATATTTTCAAGTACGCAGTGTTGTAGCCCATTCAATTTTAGTGCAAGTTTCAAGTCGCTAAAGATTACCGTTGATTTTTCTGAAAGAAAAGTTGAAAATTTTGATGAATTCGGCACGCTGAATGCGAATTCGAGGTCTGTTAGGCTCCATCACGTCAGTTTCGAGGTCATTTGAAGGTCAAGTCGGGAAAAATTCATTGAATAAACCTAAAAATGCAATACAATTCTTTTGAATTTGACCATAAGAGGAACTTGGCATGACCTTGAAGAATGGAGGGTCCCCAATATTCGGATTCAGCGACAACAAAAACAAAGAAAAAATGAGTCTGACATTATGGATGTTAACGGACCTCGGAATCGGGTTCAGCGAGTCAAAACCCCATATAAGTATATGAATTTTCATCCCTAATTGACCTTTAAATGACCTCGAACTTGAGTGGAGGGAGGCTAACAGACTTCGAATTCGCATTCAGCGCGTCGAATAACATAGGGATATATAGGTCTGGTAAAAATGCAGATTTTTTTGTTTTGTAAACCTGTGTAATTAATGCAAAAACAAAATGCATTAAAAAGGATCAGTCCAGCGCCTTCGTCTTGACCTAGAGGCTGTGGCTGAGCCACACCCGCTAAACCTAAACGTAGAATACGTGATATTATTAAGATCACATTTATGTTAAAAACGGTACATGAAATATTCGCTTTGATTGTATTGAATTGAATTTAATAAATCAATATGTTTTGCAATTGAATTTAATTATAAAATGAGGTGGCAACCCCCCTACATGCGGTTTAGAAATAAAGTTTCTTCAAAGCAATTTTGATTTATATTCATATTGAAGTAATTTATTTAACCCGTTGCTTATATTGAATCTAACTTTGTAACAAGGCGGCTACCCTCTGCAAAATATTTTCAAACCACAACCTCTTTCGTCTGCATAAATATCAGGATATACATACATCTCAATCTTCTGCCTTTATTTAAGTGAACTTGCTTTTTGAAACAGGTGGCAACCCTCCTACCTAATAATAATAATAATAATAATAGATCGGCGCTTACACATATGTTAGTGTTTGGCCGAGGTTTTCCCTCCTACATATAAATAATAAATATAGCCTTTTCGATCGATACTCATAGTGTACTAATTAATTTAACTTAAAAATAATATGAATTAATTTTTTTACGGGTAACAACTCTTCATGTAACAAAATAAGTTATTGCATATCCATAGGCCAAGCCCTTTAATTTGATACCTCATTTTAAAATCGAACGAACGGTACAGATATGATAGGACGAAAATATTTTCGCGTGTTATGCATTCATATGTACGTACATACATAGATTACTAGAAGAAAAACAGATCCACATTAACTGCAATCAACATATGTACGTTTGTATGTATTTATATACTCGACATCTGTTACTCAAAAGCCGAAATACGTACACAAACATACTTTTTGTCTCCTTCCCTCACTTTCAACGCATGCACGTGTTTGCAAAATGATGACGAAGTGCTTTTGCATGGAATATCATTTATCATTTGAATAAAATAAACACATCTAAAGATATCAACCAATACTTCCCATATAGCAAACGAAAGGAAAAACCTTGAATTTTTGACTAAAGAAAACAAAAACAAAATCATTCGAGCAGTTTTCATGCATTTTGGTAATCAAAAAAATTTGCAAATTTTTTTATAAATTTTTGGCTTTAAAATGCTCAATATTTGTTTGATTTATATAAGGTTTGTACACGATAATATTTCACTTGCTCCAAAAAACCTATATACCGAAAATGAAAGTTATATCTACAAATCATAAGTTGCTTGAGCACTTTATGCGTTCAAAATCGACCCCAAAATAAGGCAATATTTACCGTTCTTTCTACGACAGAAACCGAACTGGTCACTTACAAAGATGAATCTGTCGAAAGGTTTGGAATTTTATCTTTGAAACGCCGCACCTTTCTTTGAAATCGCTTCATTAGTTCTCGTGCAATGAGAGTTTTCGTGAACCTCTATAAATTACAACTACAACATTTGAGCATAGCCTCCATATCGAAACGTAAGACGTATTCTACGCCAAAATAGTAGTAAATATTATATTAGGACAAGGTGTGAAATTTAATGTATGGCCTAGTGTATATAAATCAAAATGTCAGTTGCCAGTTGCCGTCTGTAATACTATTTCAGCCAATTGCAACCCAACTGAATTTCAGTTGCCATCCGTAATCGACTAATTACATTTTAGGGACTAAGGCGAATTCATATAAGGTGGTATCGATTCAACAAATACAACAATTACTTGTATTTTGTTTTTGCTTTTGGCGGGCCATTGACAAATTTCAACTATTCTTCCCCAAATAAAAAAGGGCGACAGAAAATACACATTTGCACTCACTCGCTAGCGAAGTAAACGAATTTTACAATCAAACGCCACTCACAGCTGATTGAACAACACCACCTTATATAAATTCGCCTTATTAGGGACTCTAAAATAACAAAAAAACGCCGATACACGTAAACTGTGAGTCGTAGATAACGGATCTGTATACCGTTTTTCTAGATCAGGTATTTTCCCAAGAGGTTTTCATTTTAAGTTTGCATTGCAAATGAGAAAATAAAATCAAAATTTTATATGGAAAATATTACTCATACGCCATGTACGATATGGCGTATGAGTAACATTATTTCCTGCTTCTAGTATTTCATACTAAAGATTATTACACATTTTCAGCTTTCAAGCTTTCAAGTTTTTTGCAAAACAGACAAAGAAATGTAATAATTGGGCTACCACGAGGCTCGAAATTAGTGCCTTTATTGGAATATATTAATGAACGATATTTAAAGTATTAAGTACAGCGATATCAATATTTTCATATTTTGCATATTTGGATATAAAACACCGATGAAAAGTTGAACTTGAATGATCACGTCGACTATGCTGTGAGCAAATTAACAACAAATTTAAACTTCATGCAACGTACCTGTATATTTCTAATGAGAAGGTATAAAATAATGGTATTTAGAGTTTTAGTTGAACTCTACTTTAATTATTTTTTAGTCATATTGTTCATAATAAATAATAACCGGATTTATAAATTGCAAAAGCAACAGAACCGAGCGATGAGATTCATTACTCGAAAACTTTATGACACACGAGTCAGAGACAGGTCGATGGCCTTAAATTGGTTAACAATAACACCGAGCTTCTCCCCCGATTTGTGGTGTACGTCTTGATGTTGTCACACAAATAGGAGGGACCTATAGTTTTACGCCTACTCCAAACGGCTATTGCATTCTTATGAGAAGCTGTTTTTCATGGCAGAAATACTATCGGATTTCCTGACGAAGGGCGACTGCTATTAGAAAAAAACTTTTTTTTTCATCCTCGAGTTTCGCCCTTCCATCTTTATTAGCTTAGAAAAAAAAAATTAATTTAAAGACTTATGGCCTTATTCATAAAAAATAAAGTAGGATTAAAGAGCTTTAGAAAATGACGTTTTCATAAATATTTCAGGTTATAAACTTTTTTTAAAGCTACTTTATTTTTCATGAATAAGGCCATTATACTATGCTTCCATTGTGGGACTTAATGAAGATTTAGCCCTCTGACGAGATTTAACGTTAAATATTTTGAGGTATATCAAATAAAAATAAATCTCGAAAGGCAGTAGATTTAAGTTAAATCTGTGTTAAATCTTCAATAATATTGAACAATAAATACAATTTGATGGGTGTGGCAACCACAAATTCACATGCCATAAGTCAAATGACATTTGTATTTTCAATACTCAGTTGGGGACATTGAAATCTAGCCTATTAAAAAAACATGCAAGTGCGTATTTTAAGGCGTGTTAGGCGTCACAGGTATCATTTTCTCACCCTTTTTGTTTCTTTGCAAAAAAAACTCATTCACGTCCCATTTTTTTTTTTATTCAATACCAACACATCTTAATTCAACATGGAATGACACTCGTTTATCTTACCTCCCTTTTTCATATTTTGAATGATCTTATTCGCAAAAAATTAAAAGGGTGAGGAAATAACTTACCAATGATACCTCATAAGTCGAAATGGTAAGGTTTTGGCTGAGTTATTTAAGTTTTTCTTATTCTTTCTTTGAAGAAAGTGCAAAAACAGCATCAAAAATCTCATTATTATGATTCCGTAGAAATTTTTTCTTATATTTTTATGCAAACTTTTTAAGCTTAAACTACTCAGTCATCTGAGATAATTTTTTCAAAAAAAACATTTTAAAATAAACTGTTTATTAATAAAATAACTCAATTTTTGGATCAGATCGTTAATCTTAATATTTTTGAGAGATATTTTGGGGGAAGTCTTAAAATATAATACATAGATTATATAATTCACGTGGAAAAACAGTACCGCTTTTTTTTGTATGGGTCTGCAGTAGGGCTGGGACTATCCGCACATTCGAATATCCGGATATCCATGCGGATTATCCGTTGACACGAATAAAATCCGGATAGTATGGATATCCGGTTAATATTCGCTTGTGCAAGTATTCGTATATCCGGATTTACGAAGATCCGGTTAATATTCGTATTTTCAGATATCCAAAAAAATCAAAAAACTGATTAATAATATTCGTGAATAAAATTATGTTTTGTCACAATATAAACAAATGGCACTATTCTTGTCATCAATTTTAGAAATGCTACAATTTGGTAAAGCATTCACCACGACCAAAAGTATCGTAACAGCTTTCATTATTCCGTCCATGATATTTTAAAGCCATGAAAAACTCTCGCGGTCAATTTTATTTTATTTTTCATTTTTACGAAACGATACTTTAATTTCCCAATACCAGGCGCTCATGCATATGAAGTAGCAAGTTTTCTATACGCATATATTTGTTTGTTGAACTTTTTAATTCGT
>NW_016161760.1:0-37811 GCF_001687245.7 Rhagoletis zephyria | reverse complement strand
AAAAAAATCAACAAACTGATTAATAATATTCGTGAATTCAATTATGCACACGATAGAGTGAATTAGCTCTTGACGGACTTGAAGTTGACCTTTTGTTTTGTATCGTTTTGTCACAATATAAACAAATGGCACTATTCTTGTCATCAATTTTAGAAATGCTACAATTTGGTAAAGCATTCACCACGACCAAAAGTATCGTAACAGCTTTCATTATTTCGTCCATGATATTTTAAAGCCATGAAAAACTCTCGCGGTCAATTTTATTTTATTTTTCATTTTTACGAAACGATACTTTAATTTCCCAATACCAGGCGCTCATGCATATGAAGTAGCAAGTTTACTATACGCATATATTTGTTTGTTGAACTTTTTAATTCGTTTGTAGAAGCCTTTGAAATTACAAAGTAGAATTTTGGAAATTTTAAAATTTATACAAACAATTTTGTGCGTAGAAATAAAAAACTTGTTACTACACATTTACGAGCGCCAGGTATTGGGAAATGAAAGTATCGTTTTGATAACGAAAAATCCGGATATTCGGATAGCCGAATATTATCTTAGCTTCTAGAGTAAACGGATTTTTCATTTAGGTATCCGGATATTCGAATATTCGGTTTATCCGGATAGTAGAAAAATTCGGATGCAGTCTACTGTACATAAGTTGGCTATGATTACTCGGCCATCTATCATAGTAGCACAATGCCGCTAAGTACATTTTAAAATTTTCAGGCAACAGCCTCATGCGATTATCGATTATATTTTTTGTTGTTTGTGTGAAATATTTTATTTTTTATCAGTATTTTTCTTTTAATCAAAATATGTTGAAATAAAAGTGAAAAACAAAATATTTTGCCAGAAAAGTACCAAAATAAAGCAATACATATGTAGATACCCCTTTTCACATAACTACTACTTTTTAAATTATTTTGGTTTCTTTTCAAATATGTTTATATAAATAGGGCAATTCACGTCAAATGTCCCAGCGCACAGTGGCCAATTTTTCGAAAAAGCTGGCCAAAAGTCGAAGCGTGGTACAATTGTAATCAAACCTTGTGTAATCGTCTTTATTTTGGCTTCTGGTTTTAAATTTCACCAGATAATTTTAAAATTCAAAATGGCGGATCCACAATGGCTGCAGTGTACGCTTAAAATAATCAGATTTTTAGCAAAACTAAGGTAGTTAAGTATAAAAGGTCATGTTTTCTGCTTTTTTGTTATATAATGTGATGGAGTGGTTAGCAATATACGCTATCATTCCGCAGGGCCTGGGTTCAAGCCCAGTTTCCGACCAACATCAAAAAATAAGAAACAAACAAGTTTTTTGTAATAAAGTCGCCCTTTGGCAGGCAATGGCAAACCCCCGAGTGTATTCAGCCACGAAGAACAGCTTCTCATAAAAATAAAATCCCCGTTCGGATTCGGCGTAAAACTGTTGGTCCCTCCCCTTTGTGCGCCAACATCAAGGCGCACGCCACAAATCGGAAGAGAAGCTCGGACAAACACTAACGAGGTCTTAATGTTTGTTTCTAAAAATCTTGATGTTCAAATTTACACGGGAACTGCGGGATTTTGAATGAATCAATAAACAAGACATACATATTTGTTGGTACAGGAATATATTTTTATGATAACAATTTTATACCCCATCAGACTCTATACTATATTTTCTGATGGCAATTCCGCATCCGCATTTACAACAGTTGATAATAATTTAATGGCATCTGACGACAGTTTATGATTTTGTTTTGGTGGGTTTAAACGTAAACTTGAAATGACAGGGTCCGAGGATACAAGCAGCCGATATTTTTTAATATCCTTATTCCTTGACTCTTGGGCTTCTTCGGAAAGTTGCCCAATTGGCAGGGGTGCCCATTCAATAATGAGAGGCCCATGGATGACCACTCTAATATAGTAGTACTTTCTGACATCATTTAAATTCTAAAAACATCCAATCTTTAAAACATCAAAATCTTGACAGAAATAATTTTTTACATAATTTAAATCTTTTAAACATAAAAAAATTAAGAATCGCGTATAAAAACTGATGTCCAAACTACAGTGGCGGCTTGTGGCAGGTGGTCTTAACCAAGGTGGATGGGAAAAACTTCAATATATATGAAAAAGAGAATTAGACCGCCCATCTCGACCACTCTCGTAATTTGCCTAATCCATCACAATGAGTAAACAAAAAAAATCAATCCCTGAATATCTATATCTACGTCAGTTTTTAGATGGCGTGACAATGAAAAAACATGTTTTACATACTCTAGATTACAATGTCCATGAGCGGATACTTGAAAACTGTTACTTTTTTTTAAAGATAATACCACGATTTTAACAACGACGAAAACTCTAATTTACGAAAAGTTTAGAGCTAGCAACCGTCACTTCGATCTCCTGTAACATTAAATGCCTTAAGAGAATCGACTTGTTGCCTCATAACGATACGCAGTAGAGCCCTCCTAACAATGTAAGATGGTTATGCATACGAATGCACCAATTTTTTTTGGACTTTTGGCCAGGGTTTGTGAAGTGCACAACGAAAAAAAAAAGTGGTTCGGTTACAGGTTACATGTTACTACTACAAGTACTAGTGAAAAGTTACGCAGCGGGAGTCAATTGTCACCTCCTAGGACAACTCCATGTTAAATGCGACAGTAGAAAGCATGGGTGGAAGATTTGCGAGGTACCGGTATTCGACTCCCGAAAACTGGTGAATTCCCTAGTTCTGTACTAGTACTTTCCGCTGCAGCGCATGTACACAACACATACACAAAAACGGCACTCACGTACAAAATACATTCACAAAAACGGTTATAGACTCCCAATAAACATTGTGGCGAACGTTCGAAAAAGACCTTCAATATCCAATATGCATATCGAACTGAGAACGAACTCATAACCAACCTTAGTTTTCCAACGTTCATAGTGTATTGGAAATACACTCGAAATTGGTTCGAAAATAAAATGAGAACCATAGTAACAAGAGAGAAAGTTGCGTATTTTAATGCTTTTGGGAATTTTATGTTTATTTATGTTATATTTATATTTTATGTTATATGTAAAGTTTCATTTTTTCAACTAAAGCGGGTCGCGCGTTTGTTTTCGGGAAAATAAAAATTGGTAACTAGCAATTTAGATAATAATATATTTTATATAAAATAAAAACTTTAAAAAAAAAATTAGACGTGAATGCAGTGAAATTATAAGCATGCTAATGCAACCACAACAACAACAAATGAATGTTGGGATTACACATTCAGATATTCCAAACGCGGCTACTCTGCCAGCTTCGGAAGACTTGCCTTTGAATGAAGATTATGAGAATCTTACTGATTTTAGCTAATAGTTAGAATAAGTATTTTTCTTTTATGTACTTAAATAATATCCTGAAGATGATCTCTTAATTTAATTAATTTGTTTCTTAATGAAGTATACTTTATTTAACAACGCATTTCTTATAAACAAATTACAAAAACCTCTAAAATAAAAAGTAACTATACTTAAACGTTAATCAAATATACTTTCCTTTTTTCAAAAACAAAAACGTATAACCAATATTTATAAGGCTTGGTTAACAATTCGTAAATGATTGGAAAACGAATCTCTTTTTTCTAGTCTCACCTTAGATAATGAATGTGGAAAAAGGTTAGTATTCGATTCGAGAACTAGGCCGTTCTCCAGCAAAACGGAACCTTCGTTATTAATTCGAAATCCAGCTCATTCTCAAAGGGAAATATAAGACAATCACTCTCTTTCATTAAAATTTCCCTTCGGTAATGGGCTGGATTTCGAATTCATAATGAAGGTAAAATAATTGGATAACGAAGGTTCCGTTTTGCTGGAGAATGGCCTAGTTCTCGAATCGAATAGTAACCTATTTCCACATTCGTTATCGAAGGTGAGACTTGAAAAAAATATTAGTTTTCCAATCATTTTCGAATTGTTAACCAAGCCCAATGTTTATTGGGCTCTCTCGCTTTGATTTCGGAATGCTTACACATTGAGAAGTTAGCTTACTGCCAATATAGAAGTATTACATATCGTCACCTGAAATGCAAAAAGACGTAACAAACATCGTCGCTGAAATACAAAAAGTCATAGCTAATAAAAAGTTCAAAATTCAGTTTTTGATTACTATGATGGATTTCATCGAACTACAACTCACACATCATTTTATGAAAAACAAGTAAGAGCAGCGCTCATGAACATCTGAAAATTTTACTTTAACAGATTACTGCTATTGAAAAAATTTATATATTCACAGCATACATCGATAGTGGAGTTACACACTTATATAAAAAATCGCATCTAAATAATCAGAGGTATGGAAGATATAATTTATATAGCACTAACCTAAGTGATTTTCACTGCTATGTGATCGGTATGTAAACCGGTAACACAATTTATTGGATTTAGCTTCCTACATAAAGGAGATATATCGCAAAAACTGGTATCTGAACAATCAGTGGTATAGGAGATAAAGATTATGCGGCATAGATTTTGACGATTTTCTCAGTAGACTTTGTATTATTATTTATAAAATATATTACGAAATTTATCGGTTTTAGCTATTCAAATAAAGGAGTTTTACAGTAAAATTCCATATCTGAACAAACAGATGTATAGGAGATATATGTTATAGTCACCCGATCTTTGTCTTCTGTTGATAATGAGTGAAAACAGTGCGAAATTTCATGTTCCTAGCTACATAAATGGAGGAGTTATAACGAAAAATCTCATATCTGAACAATCAGTTATATGGGAGCTATAGGTTATAGTTATCAGATCATTTTAATTTTCACTGTAAGTTTTCTGTTGATAATTATTGTAAACAGTGCGGAATTTCATGTTCCTAGCTATATAAATGGAGGAGTTATAACGAAAAATTGTATATCTGAACAATCAGTTGTAAGGGAGCTATAGGTTATAGTGACCCGATCGTTGTAATTTTCACCGTAAGTATTCTGTTGATAATGTGTGCAAGTATAGCAAAATTTCATGTTCCTAGCTGCATAAGTGGAGGAGTTATAATGAAAAATCTCATATCTGAACAATCAGTTGTATGGGAGCTATATGTTATAGTGGTCCGATTCTTCCGGCTCCGAAAAATGATTAATAAAATCTAAAAATACACCCACTTACCGAATTTCATCCGGATACCTCGAAAACTGAGAGACTAGATTGCATACAAACGGACGGACAGACAGACAGACGGACATGGCTAAATCGACTCAGCTCGTCGTTCTGATCATATAAGTATACATTTTAATGGATCTATCTCTTTTTATTCTGGTACTTAAAAACATCGGACCAAAGTTATAATACCATTTCAAGCTCATGAAAGGTATAATAAAAAATATTAGACACGACTTTTTCCATTTCAGTTACGATGTTGTTACGTCTTTTTGCATTTCAGGTGACGATATATGCTAAGACTATCTTTGAGGTATTGGAAGAGGGTTCCTACCTGTTTCAAAAGTTAAATGAATTACTAAGATATGGGTATCAATTGAACTGGGTTTGAGAAATCTTAATTTTTGAACTATATTTAGTGGGGCTGCCACATGTTAAAAAATCAAATTCAACTTAATTCATCAATTAATTAAAATATTGTTTGAAAAGTCTAATTTAATTTACTAATACAAACAAAATACGGCAGCCAAACGAACGAGTTTTAAGAAATCTTTAGTTTGAGCGTTTGAAATGTTTGGATAGGGTTGCCACGTGAGATGGGTATCAATCGAAATCGGTTTGAAAAGGCTTTTTTTGTGAAATATGTTTAAAAAATCAAATTCGGCATTAATAAGGCAATTGGATAATTGAAATACATACATACATATGTATCTATCACAATGTGGGTGTCAGACGAAAAGTTGTCAGAAGGTTTTTGTCTGACAATATTTTGAAGAGGGTTGCCTCCTGTTTGAAAAGTCGAACTCAGTTAATTATTAAACAGGTTATATGAAACATGGGTATCAAATGAAAGAGTGTTAAGAAATGTTTCGTTTGAACCTTTAGAAAGCTTTTGAGGGGTTCCAAGAGGGTTACCATCTGTTTAAAAGTTAAATTTAAATTATATCTTTGTTTCTGGCCTTTATTTAAAAAAAAATTAGAGGTCAAATTAAAGACTTAAGCCTGTAGATGTCTGATATAATTTTGTGTTTTTTTAATTAGGAACTTTTTTATCTAGATAGGGTGATTTGTTATTTGATGAAAGTCTGCACTATGCGAATCACTCTCCACTCAGAAACAGCTGCACGAATTTAGATGAAATATGGCACCTGGGTTGCTTATAGTCCTTATTAACAATGGGGATATGTTTTAGGTTTTTGAAATTCAAATTTGGGGGTTTTAACGCCATGCGGGTTCACTAGTATCATTAAATCGTTAATTGTAGTCGCTAAAGATGAGTCAGGGAATAACTGTTCTACAATAATACCGACCAGTTGCGACTAAATAATGCCGAATCGTACCCGATTGAGACTAATCCCGGTATGTTCTCTTTAGACATTCATCGCAAAATGTTTTGCAGGGTATTTGTGTTTTTATGTCGTAAAAAGAAAGTTTTGGGAGTGATTGTATTTAAAGAACTTGTGTTATTACAATCCAAAAAAATCGGTTTTTATTCCGAAAAAAAATACACGAAAGAAAGTTCTTACACACATATACTACAAGTATATACGCATACATTCTTAATGCTATATTCTGCCTGTACTGTTTGCAAAGCTCTGCAAAGTAATTAATGCAGAAATCTAAAAACAATACACTTAAGTGGTAACCTAAATATCCCTACAAGACATTGCTGAGCACTTTAGGCAAAAATTCTAACACATTTATACATTTGTTTTTGTAGTATGGCATAAATGAGTAGTTGGACTATTAGTACTGACGACTTTCTGATGACAACATTGAGGGGAAAGTACTCAATTTTTGCACTTTTGCAATTAGCCGCATAATATGTATGTATGGGCTTAATTTTTTGATTTCGCTTTATTTTCCTCTAACTGCCGCTTAAATTACCGCAAAGTTTGTAATTTACTGACTTTTTTTGCCACCGCTTCCGGCAAAACCTAAACTTTGTTCTAAGTTGTGTCAAAAATGGGCAAACAAGGTAATTACATGAACTCACACCATGTATGTAGGATAGAAGGACATTACAAGTGTATTTAGTTTTATTAAACAGAATAAAAAAAATTATATATTTACATATCTAACTTGCTAATAAACTTTTACTATCAGATTTATCCTTAAACGAAGAAATTGTTTACCAGATTTTTAATTCTATTTTTTTCTGAAAAAGCATCTATGTGTGTATGTATTAGCCGAGAACATTTCTGATGACCATAACCTTTCAAAAATATTGTGATCTTATTGCGAGGGAAGCTAAACTCGCTGGTAAACTGGATTCATGTAATGCTCGCTCGGAAGCTATTTAGGATTCAGGAAGTAGGAGGTCAATGTGTAGGATGAAGTCCCAAATAATGTGAGAGGATTCTCCGGATTGCATGCTAGTAAATCCATATTTTGGCTTAAATAAATGTACGGATGTGGTATCCATCCAGAAAGAAATGGAGGAGATGTAACCTTTACTGACGGGTTCAAGATGGGATGAGGTGTTAAGAAACAAGTATAGCTAGAAAACTATGTCATACTAAACCGAAATTCCGGCCGCGATTTATTCTGAAACCTGGTAAGCACTTTCAGCTATGTATAGAACATAGCTGTTAAATGAAGTACTAGCTACAATATGTAATTGAACAATGCAAGAAACTCTACTCAGTAACTCAATACCTTTCTATCTACCATTTCTGAACTCCCGGCCAAAGATACATAAAAGTAACGAGAAACCGGATGAATTGACCAAGGTAGGAACTTGCTTTCTTTTAATTGTGATGGTCAGATTTACGAGTTATGTGTTTATATTTGTTACTTACAACACACCCTTTGGGTGATCCGCTTTTCCAAGTTTTGGCAGCAAATAAAATTTCACTTTTGGCAAGTAAGCCACTAAAGCCACGGGACTGAACACCTATTATATATTAATCCTTACTAGTACTGAAGTTACTGAAGTGCAATGGGGTATTGTCGTTGTGCTGGGTATGCAGTAACAGTTGCACGGTTATATCAATCCCGACTCCTGCATCCCCGTTCGCGCACTCTGGGCAACGTGAGCAACCCATGTGCGAGATGTGGTAACCAATCCAAGTGGAGCCTTGGGTCATGGCAGAAAGAGGNAACACACCCTTTGGGTGATCCGCTTTTCCAAGTTTTGGCAGCAAATAAAATTTCACTTTTGGCAAGTAAGCCACTAAAGCCACGGGACTGAACACCTATTATATATTAATCCTTACTAGTACTGAAGTTACTGAAGTGCAATGGGGTATTGTCGTTGTGCTGGGTATGCAGTAACAGTTGCACGGTTATATCAATCCCGACTCCTGCATCCCCGTTCGCGCACTCTGGGCAACGTGAGGAACCCATGTGCGAGATGTGGTAACCAATCCAAGTGGAGCCTTAGGTCATGGCAGAAAGAGGGGGAGCTTCAGTGGGGCCACTCCGACTTATTCGGTTTAAGGGCTCACTGAAGTGTGCAGCGTCTGTTCACCAGTACGTGCGACTGCAAGCGGGTGTCTGTCTTGGAGCAAGCGGCTCGCTATATAAACGTGTATGTATTCGGTTACGAAACCACCCTCGCCCTAGCAATGGGTTGTGTACGGGGTTTGAGACCCGCCACATAAAATCAGGCTCCAATGAAAAAGACAAACAAAGCCTCGGATGAGAACCGCCCTTTTTATGACGACCAAGTCAAACGTTTAAAGGACTACGATTTGAGGGCATGCACCTGGAATGTCCGAACTCTTAATGGGGAAGGTGCCTCCGCCCGGCTGGTTGATGTTCTCGTAATTCAGGAAATGCATTGGACGGGGCAAGGCAAAACAAGTTCGGGGCCTTGCGACGTCTACTACAGCTGCCACGTAAAGGAGCGCAAATTCGGTGTTGGATTTGTGGTGGGAGAGAACTCCGTCGCCGAGTACTGTCGTTCACCCCGGTGGACGAGCGTCTAGCTACAATCCGCATCAAAGCGAGATTCTTCAACATCTCCCTAATCTGCGCCCATGCCCGGACGGTAAAGAAGGACGAGGCGTCCAAGGATCTTTTCTATGAGCGCTTGGGGCTCACATACGAGCACTGCCCTCGCCATGATACCACACTCGTGGTTGGCGACTACAATGCCATTGTGGACAAGGAAGGGATCTATGCGAATGTGAATGTTGTGCAAGTGCACCGATAAAACCAGTGATCGGACTTTAAAAATATTCTGTGTGGTAGAATCTGGAAAAAAAATGTGGTAGATTTCAAAAAAATGTGGTAGATCTCTGGGTTTGGATCAAAGTTTGTACAAAAATTAAAAAATTCTGCAAGGTTTCACCTAAATTGCAAACTTTTTAATTAGACTCTAAAAAAATTTAATTTTAGTAAAATAAAGTGCAAGATTGAAGTTGCTAAAAATTGCGTTGAGTTTTGGCAATTTTTTTCCTCTACAGTGTAAAGCAGTTCCTTCCATATTAATATATTTTTCGAACGTATTTTAAAACATTTCTGCAACCTTGCGGAGTGCTGCCAGCTTTTCTTTTTATCACATCACAACAGCTAATTAGGATTTGCCGATTTTGACAATTCTCAAGTAAAAGTAAACAACGCTCAGAAACCTCAGATGCACTTAAATTTGCTAATACTTTCACAAAAATCGCCGTTTTTTTACATTTTCGCTATTAATTCTTTTTATAAATCATATATTTTGAAATTTAACACAATAAAACCACGTTTCTTGTCGAAAAATTGATTACTGAGAAAATTTACTATTTTACAGTTCATTTTATTCGGCTTTGTTTACTTTTACTTGACAAATTTCATCGTCGCCGGGAATGCGGAATCTTGTATTATATCATTCTTGTAACCATATAGTGTTTAGTGTTGGACAATTTTTGCCCTTAAAATTAAGAAAATTATGACGAGCAAAAATAAAACTACTCAAAAACGCGAATATGTGGTAGATTTCAGACCTTGTGTGGTAGATGTGTTAGATGCCCCAAAAAGTGGCAGATCTACCATAATGTGGTAGAAGTCCGTTCACTGGATAAAACGTATATATATCAAACCAAATGACAAATTCTAGCCAATATTTTTGCTTGTGGTCGTGGGAGTATTTGTGTTACAAAACTTGTCAAATGTCATTTTTATCAAGTTTGATATAAATGTCTTTAAACATATTATTTCCTAAGCTATATGGGCAATTACCAATTAGCGCGAACTTTCGCATGACTCGCCAGTTTTTCTTCGGACACATAATTTTCGCTGGTTTATTAACACAAATCAGATTACTTATATTGTGTAGGTTGTGCAAATGCAAAAAAAGGACCACCGTACATATTTTCTAGCCAAATATGCATATAATTCAGAAATAAAATTGGGAAACTTTCATAAAAAAATGTGTGACTCCTATTTTTTTTACGCTGCAAAAATTGCTGCGTTGATTGGTCATGTTTGATTTTATAATTAATTGGTAGTATTTGGAGAGGATAATCGAATGCACTCCGTTGAAAGTATGTGCTTGCAATGGAAAAGTAGTTATATTTTTTATTAGCACATCTTCTGGAATTGGAAAATTTAGCCAAATACGCGTGTGCTCTATTGTACAATATACTATTGAACTATGATCCGCGTGCACCACTTTTTTATTTGCTCATTAAAAAGTTACAGAGCGAAAAAGAAATAAGAAAAGGCAAAAAAAACTATATATATATCAATAGCAAAGGCATTTTTTGTCCATGCCATGAAATCTGCACCGTTCGTTCGTTTTTCGAAAATGATGTGTCAAATGAAAGAGCTTGGGCTGTAGATGTTAGGACTTACCGTTCATTTTTGGCAGTTTGTGTTCAGAAATTTTTTTTTATACATATGAAAAAAATGCGGAACACCGTCAATTAAAAATACTTGCCAAAAATCAACGGAGGGGCCAAGATACCTAAAATTTGCAATTTGCTTGCTAAAATTTAATGGGCTACAAAGCTGAATATTAAAATTTTGTCTAAAGATGCTGATGAAGAAGTTAGAAATTTTGGACACACTGCATAATTTTCATAATTTTTGCACAAAGTCTGAAATTTGGATTTATTTCGTATTTGCTAATTAACCAGCTATACTTTCATAAAAAAAAAAATAAACATTAAATAAAATATATAAAAATATCCAAAATTTACTAAAAAGTCTCGTCCCAGTTTTTATTTGGTTAGCTGTATGTGTATCTCTGTAACCGATTAATCAATTTGAACCAAACTCTGTACAATTGTTGACATTGGCACAAAAAAGCTGTATGTTGAAAATTTTCGAAATCGGACTAAAATTACGCTCACTTTCCACTTGCAAAAAAAACACCGCAAAAAACTTTAATAGCGCTTGGTGCGTTGCTTTAAAACGTTGCACCACGTTGCATTTCGTATTCTAGCAGCTGAAGGAACGTATTCTAAAAATTTCAGACATGTGCTCACGGTTTGAAAAAAAAGTTTTTTTTTTCACAAAAAAAATCGAGCTATCAATGGGCAGTCATACCAGTTTCCACTTCTCCTTGACCTTTCACGTACGTCAAAGAGAAAATAGTCCATTTAACGATATTGTTATTAAATAAGAAAAGTCGACATATTAATATTGCATTGGCTTTATTCAACAGGGTATTAATTTTCGCTTGCATTCTTTTATGCGTAGCGTGCACTTTATGCCTTTTAGTGTATTCTTATAGCCAAATAATTTGGCATGTGTCAAGTTACATATAAGACATTGTTGATTAATGCACGCAAATGAAAGTAGACGCAAAATGTGGAATATGCTTATGTCAACAAAAACGTGGGAATAAAGCATTTGCATTAATTATGCTTATGTAAACCAAAACGTGGGAATAAAGCCTTTACAATAATTTTGCTTACGATCCAAAGTTTTTATGCCCTTATTATTTAGCTACGTAAGCATTTAGTTTGTATAAAAACGTAATCATTAATTCAATAAAGATCACTTGAAAGCAATCAAGCAAACAACAGTGTTCGAACTTGGCGTAATCGCTATTATTCTGAACATTCTGGTGACCCCTGTGAAAGGACATTCAGCTTAAACAAGGCCAGTGCAGCAGTTTAAGGAGCCACAAAACTAATCTAAAAGAAGAAAAATGGATCGTTTCGAGGATTTGGCCAGACAACAAAGAGAAACGGGCGGCAATATCGAATCAATTGTCCGAAACTTTAAAAAGGACCCGCAATCCAGGAAGCAGTCAATCAGCTATTACGAAGAGCGATTGAGAAGACTGGACAGCGAGTGGTCGAAGTTTGAAACAACTGACAACAAACTTCGACTGCTTGAAAACCCCCAGCTGGATCACGACTACTTTACAAAGGACTACTATAACAATATAATGGAAATTGTAAATCAGTACAAGGAGATTTTCGAGTCCGCAGTGCTCCAATTGGCTCAAACCCCGACGAGAGAATTGCGCTTAACAACTAATGAAGGAAGTACGTACCAACATGATGCTTCAGCTTCAAAAGTCAACACAGAAGCACGGCATGATACTGGAACCAAACAGGCAGCTTCCAACGAGTACACTAAACTAGTTCGCAGACAAGGGGTAATGATGGCCTCGTTGCGACGGTTACTGAACGACAACGTTTCACCACAATGTGTTCCAACAATTAATAAACTGTGGGAAAATATAGAAGACATTCACTTCAGGATATATGAGATGTTCGACAACCCAACCGAGCAGGGCTACAAGGTCGATAACTTCATTTCACTTGAGGAAAAGGTATGGAGTACTTTGCAAGCAGCTAATAGTGACTCCCATACTGAGCAATCTTCAAACCAACTTCCGATTAAACTGCAATCCATTTCATTGCCGAAGATAATAATTCCAAAATTCGATGGCACCTATTTAAAATGGCAAGAATTTCATGACCTATTCTCGCAACTGGTAATAAATCAACCTCTCTCAAAAGTTCAGAAAATGTGGTACTTGAAAACTCACTTAGTGGGGGAGGCTGGAAATTTAATTAAACATTTCGCATCAACAGGAGAGAATTTTGATGCAGCTTGGTTCATGCTTCTGGAGCGTTACAACAACAAACGCTTGCTGGTGAGCAAGTTAGTACATGAGCTAACTACTACACCTGGAAGCACATCAATGGACAATGTCAAAAAACTGCATGACACAACACAAGAATGTCTATTAGCATTGCAAAATTTGCAGATAGACACATCAACATGGGATCCACTTCTGCTCCCCCTTCTACTAAAGAAACTGGATCAACCGACTCGTTTGCGGTACGAACAATCATTATCAAAGCCACGGGAGGTACAAACACTCAAGGAATTCCTGCAATTTCTGGAGAAACACTTTCAATCCATGGAAGCGATGGGTGTCAAAGACAAATCTACAAGCTCAACTGCAAAGGTGTGCACTTCAGTCACATCCAAAGGTCATAGAAATGACACTTGCAGCATGTGCAAAAAAGGAAAACATCCATTATTTTCTTGCAAGGAATTTTTACAACAGTCTCCATCGGCACGCTTTCAGTTCATACAAGGGCAGAAATATTGCCACAATTGCCTAAAACCAGGACATGGTTCTAAAAATTGTATATTAAGAAACTGTCTGAAATGCAACAAAAAACACAACACGCTGTTACATTTCGAGGATTCAAAAAGGGATGTGAGCAAAGACATTACATCAGTAGCCACTCCAACACAAGGCAACGAATCGCAAAGTACTACACCATCCAGGACCAAATCAACGCCATCAAAAGACGAAGCAGCGTCACTTACCACCGCAAAGCACACAAAGTCAAACACGTATGTACTACTCAGCACTGCCATGGTGAAAGTTAGAGGAATCGGAACAGAAGTGCAGTGTCGGGCAATTCTCGATTCAGGCTCACAAGTTAATTTTGTGACTGAACGATTGGTTAAACGTCTTGGCATCTCAACTAAACCATCATCAATCTCCATTAGTGGCATCGGGTCAAGGAGCACTAAGATACAGCATCGAGTCAATGTGGCGCTACAGTCTCGGATCAACAACTTTACAACGCGGCTAGAGGCAGCGGTATTGCCTCAGATTATATCCCCGCAGCCGTCGCAAGAAATCAAGATCGACGAATGGCAAATTCCTGAGAACATCATGTTAGCCGATCCATCATTCAATCGTCCTGATAAAATTGATATATTGTTGGGGGCGGAATTCTACAACCAACTGATGGCAGCAGGGCAAATCAAACTGTCAGATGACCTACCCATTCTGCAAAATACAGTGCTGGGATGGATCATCGCGGGAAAAGTTGGTGGCAACTACATCTCAAATGCAATATGTGGAATCTGTACCAACGATGACATCAACTTAGATGCAGCCATTGCTCGATTATGGGAACTTGAGGATGTTGCAACTGTAAGAAAACAACATTCCGTAGCAGAAAAACAGTGCGAAGCTCATTTCGCACAACATACACTCATCAATGAAAATGGGAGATTCATGGTAAGGCTACCATTTCATGAAAATCCGGAGGCCTTAGGGGAATCCTATGGGATGGCGTATAATCGATTCCTGGCCTTAGAACGTCGACTGGCAAAATCGCTCCAGACAAAGAATCAATATGTACAATTTATGGAGGAATATGAGAACTTGGGGCACATGACGCAAGTGGATATTGATTCCATCAGTAAACCTAGGTACTTCATTCCTCACCATTGCATTGTGAGACCCGAAAGCCGCACTACAAAATTACGTGTGGTGTTCGACGCATCAGCAAAATCGTTCACTGGCATGTCGTTGAATGACCTTATGTATACCGGACCCACTGTTCAGAGCGAGCTTTTCACCATTTTACTTCGCTTCCGTTTGCCCAGGTTCGTCTTCACCACAGATGTAGAAAAAATGTATCGACAGATGCTCATTCAACCGGACGAACTCAAATTCCAACTTATCATCTGGCGAAAGGATTCAAGCCTACCAATAAAGCATTATCAGCTAAATACAATCACATATGGGACAAGATCTGCTCCATATTTAGCCACCAAATGTTTGCAGAAAATTGCAAAAGAAAATGCATTACAATATCCGCTTGGTGCTCAGTTTCTACAGGACAATTTTTATGTAGATGACGGAATCGGTTGGTCAGACAGCTTAACCACGACGATGGAAATCCAACAGCAACTGATACACATTTTAAAACAACGTGGTCTTAACCTAAGAAACTGGTGCGCCAATCACTCACAATTACTGCAAAATGTTAGCAGGGAGGAACAAGAAGTTGATATAGCCTTTGACAATGACATCAATCAAACTATTAAAACGTTGGGGTTAACATGGATGCCTAAGATGGATCGATTCTGCGTAAAGGTATGCCTAGGAAGCTGCAGTCTTGCAACTAAACGCTCAGTCAGCGCCGATCTTGCAAGGCTATTCGATCCGTTGGGGATACTAGCACCAATTGTAGTCATGGCAAAAATGTTTATTCAAGATCTCTGGCAACTGAAGCTGACATGGGATGAAGCATTACCAGCCGATTTGAATGAGAGATGGACAACATTTCGAAATGATTTGCAAAAATTGAACAACATGCAAGTTTCACGGCACGTGTTTGAAGGATACATCCCAGCAAAAATTCAAATTCATGTCTTCTCCGACGCATCAGAAAAGGCATATGGTGCTGCGATTTACATTAGATCCGAGCTGGATGAGGGACGAGTACAAGTGAGGCTGCTCTGTGCAAAATCTCGTGTGGCACCCTTGAAACGGCAAACTATTCCTCGGCTTGAGCTCTGTGCATCAGTACTGGGTGCTCAACTAACTACAAGGGTCAAATCAGACCTTAAGCTAGACGATGTGGCTACATACTTTTGGACTGATTCACAAATCGTGTTGGCATGGATTAACTCATCCTCAGCATCATACCAAACATTTGTGGCAAACCGTATAGCTGTTATTCATGAGCACACTACCGCTGAACAATGGCGGCATATAAGCTCAAAAGACAACCCAGCTGACATTCTATCACGAGGACTGCCGCCGGGGAGACTAGAAACCTGCAATATGTGGTTTTATGGGCCAACAATCTTGCTTGGTAAAGAAGACACTTGGCCTTCAAAGTATTCCAAGGCATTATCAGTAATCGACGAAGGTATCAACATGGAACGGAAAAGGGTGACATCAGTCGCTGTTGCAACCACTGGACATGAAGGAAGCGTACTTTATAGCATTCGACACAATGGCTCTTTCAAAACATTACAAAGAGTGACAGGCTACATGCTGAGATTTATCAACCAGGCCAGAAACCAATCGCGGGAGTCAGACATTCCCTTGACCGTACACGAATTGGAAAAAGCGCTTGTGGTAATCGTTCGTACAATGCAGCAATCGGACTTTGAGGAAGAGCTTCAGCACCTTAAAAAATACAACGAAGTTCGCAAAAACAGTTCTTTCCGCAGCCTGTCACCGTTTCTGGACAATAATGGTATCATCCGAGTTGGAGGGCGTCTACAAGCATCAGAACTTGCATACGATGCCAAACACCCTATGCTAATTCCACATAACAATTCACTCGCCAAATTATTAGTACAAATGATCCATAAAGAAAACCGTCATTGTGGACCTCAAGCGCTCTTAGCTTACACAAGGCAAAGATTTTGGCCTATAAAGGGAAAATTGCTGACACGATCAATTGTGCTCAACTGCGTAAGATGCACCAAGGCTAAGCCAAAACTAATGAGTCAAATTATGGGGAACTTGCCTTCAACAAGAGTAACTCCAGCAAGACCATTCATCAACTCAGGCGTGGACTTCTGCGGGCCATTTTGGGTTCACTTCAAGATAAGGGGAAAGAAACCACAAAAGGCCTATGTAGCGGTATTTTGCTGTTTTGCCACAAAGGCAGTGCATTTGGAATTAGTCAGCGACTTAACGACGGATGCGTTTATTGGTGCCTTAAAACGATTTATAAGCCGAAGAGGACATTGTCAAAATTTATATTGTGACAACGCAACCAATTTTGTAGGCGCGAAAAACCAGCTTTCTGAACTTACTGACGTTGTTTATGGAAATTCATCACGAGAATCAATAGTAAAGCAGTGCAGCGGAAAGGGAATAACATTTCATTTTATACCTCCTAGGACTCCACATTTTGGCGGTTTATGGGAAGCAGCGGTAAAATCAGCTAAGCATCTACTAATAAGAAGCACCTCGACAGCGTCCTTAACGTATGAAGAATTGGACACGGTAATCATCGAGGTGGAAGGAATCCTAAATTCCAGACCAATCAGCCCAATGTCCGACAATCCTAACGATCTAACAGCTTTAACTCCAGGCCACTTCCTCATAGGAGAACCCCTTAATGCCCAAGTTGATCCAACGTGTAGGCCACAGCAAACAAATTTATTAACAAGATGGAAACTTGTTTCTCACCTCAAACGCGAGTTTTGGAATCGGTGGTCCCGCGAATATTTATCGGACCTTCAGCTGCGAAATAAGTGGAAGACACAACACAACAACATCAACGTAGGTGACATGGTGATCATCAAAGAAGACAACACACCGGTACTGCAGTGGCCATTAGGAAGAATCATCAATGTATATGAAGGAAACGACGGTGTAGTGAGAGTGGCTGATGTAAAAACTGCTAGTGGCACTTGCAAGAGGCCTATTCATCGGCTTGCACCCTTGCCCAAGGAAACAAATGATGCCACAGGACGACAATCAACCAACAAACTGCTTGAGGAAGACAAAATTCCATCAAGGAGGAATAATCCTTCGTTACACCAAGGACTTGCTACACTTCTGATTACCCTACTCATCTTACCACTGGCTTTAGGAGCTGAACTTCAAAATAAGCGATTTGGATCAAGGCTTGGCATTCATTTTGAAGGAATAGGCTCAACAGCCATATCAACCACTGATTGGAACCTAATAATCTACTATGACATGGAAGGATTTTTGGTAGAACTAGCAGCGCTGTCAAATGGCACAAGGGCCCTGCGCCATTTATGTCAAGAAATCACACAAAAAAGCTCATGTCTTTCTCTGGTAGCACATCTTGAGCAGACTGAAAAAGAGTTGCAGTTAGATTACGCAATAGTAAAATCTAATCGGCGTAAACGAGGTGCCATTGATGCAGTTGGAAATATCGCTCATTCTTTGTTTGGAGTACTGGACGCAGAATATGCAGAACAAATGTCCAAAACAATCACACACGTTAAGGAAAATGAACTACATCTGCTGCACCTGATCAGAAATCAAACATCCATTGTGGACTCAACCATCAACATTTTGAAGCAGGATCAAAAAGCGGTCAAGAGGAAGTTCGACATCATTGATCAACAAGTGAGTCAAATATTCCAGAGGATCAGCAACGACACGCATGAGATATACCAAGAAAAATTATTTCGAATCTTTTCCTCGTTATCCATCCAACTCACACTTATGGCAGCCAATTTGCAAAGAATGCAATCTGCATTATTAGCCGTTCTAATAGATACTCATCACGGAAAAATAAGTCCTCTTCTGCTGACGCCCAGTCAATTGCAAGACGAAGTAAACAAAATTAAACTTCACTTATCAGCACCATTGGAACTGCCTGTAAACCAAGAAGATTTACTCCAGCTATACCAACTCATGACGGTTAAGGGAGGACTTACAGAAAAGCATGTTGTATTCAGCATCACATTGCCTCTGGTAGAGCATGATCGATATGACTTATTCAATCTGCTACCAATTCCTACTTGGACTAATGGGACTATGATTGAAATAAGTCCGTGTGCTGCAGTTTTGGCAATAAACACAGCTCTCGGTCAATATTTCCCGCTGAGCATCTCCAAATTTCAATCTTGTGTGGATATTAAAAATGGAAATTACATCTGTTCTAAAATTCAAATTCGTTATAGTCACGGTTCATCTAAATGCGCATGTGAAGTAAATTTATTCAACAACAACACCCAGTCAAGTTGTCAACTGCGAAAAACACCAAACGATGTTGCATGGATATCACTACAGCATAAAAATCAATGGATTTATGCCACGTCAGTTTCATCTCGTGCAACCGCAGTATGTGGAAAAGAAATCATTCAGGTGATTCTAAAAGGATCAGGACTGTTATCACTCCAACCAGACTGCATACTCAAACATAATTTTATATCAGTTCAAGCAGATCAGTTGATATCGACGAGTCTTTGCTCGTCCTACACTAGCCTGGGAGAAATTTCCGAAGTAGCTGCAGCAGAACATATAAAGCCTCTTCTTCAATCACGGGATGATGAGAAATACATAACACAAATACAAAACCTCACGTCCTTACAATCATCATTGGCCAATCAACGCATATTAGAACTCCCAAACAAACTTGAAGCACAAAATGCGCACCACATAACGGTTGGGTACACTGCCTTGGTTACAGTTTTGTGCCTTTTGGTGTTCATGCTAGTCAAAAGAAAATTTAAAACAGCCAAACAGGAAACATTGCACGCATCCACGACTGCGACCACATCCGGTCAAAATGAAAAACCCACACCTGCGCCTCGACATTCTCAAGGAAGTTTGGACTTTACGATAAACATTTAGGACAGAACCTGCTAAGGAATTCGAGCTGCGCTCACCGGGGGGAGGATGTTATTAAATAAGAAAAGTCGACATATTAATATTGCATTGGCTTTATTCAACAGGGTATTAATTTTCGCTTGCATTCTTTTATGCGTAGCGTGCACTTTATGCCTTTTAGTGTATTCTTATAGCCAAATAATTTGGCATGTGTCAAGTTACATATAAGACATTGTTGATTAATGCACGCAAATGAAAGTAGACGCAAAATGTGGAATATGCTTATGTCAACAAAAACGTGGGAATAAAGCATTTGCATTAATTATGCTTATGTAAACCAAAACTTGGGAATAAAGCCTTTACAATAATTTTGTTTACGATCCAAAGTTTTTATGCCCTTATTATTTAGCTACGTAAGCATTTAGTTTGTATAAAAACGTAATCATTAATTCAATAAAGATCACTTGAAAGCAATCAAGCAAACAACAGTGTTCGAACTTGGCGTAATCGCTATTATTCTGAACAAATATATATAAATTTTTTTCTGTGCTTTAAATACCTGCATTGGTTTCTTTCTTTATTATGATCTATTTGGACCAATCTTAAAAAAACTACTGGACACAAAAGAAGAAAATGTGCTTTGTAATTCTTAAACAAATTTTCGTTATTTGCTTTTGATGTTACATGTATTCGTTTCAATAATTTCAAATGGGGCACTTTGGGGAATTTTTTTAGCAAAAATTTTAAAAACAGTAATTTTTTTTACTTGTCGGGCAATATTTTTTTCATAGGGATATACATTGGATCTTTGGCTAAAAACTTCTGTGGGAAAACTGTCCCTTTACTATTTAAAGTCAAAGAGTAAGCAGAAATGATCAAAGTCTGGCTATAAAGAGAATCGATGCTCAAATAACTAAAAAGCTATAGGTCTGACCTTTAATTAGATAAGAATTACGTTACTATCTGAGATTCAAATACTTATAAAAAACGGGGCGCTTTTTTTAAAAAATAACAATATTCTGATCCGATTCGGCTGGCAGCCACGACTTTGATAACAGAATTTTGTTCAAAACTTTCATTCCAGGAAAATAATAATTTATTTTCCATATCCACCCAAGGTGGTGTTGTTTCATCAGCTGTGAGAAGCGTTTGATTGTCACCTTTTTTATTTCGCTAGTGAGTGAGTGAAAACGTGCGAGTGTATGTATTTTCTCTCGCCCTTTTCCACTCGTGGAAGAATAGCTGCAATTTGACAATGGCACGCTAAAAGCAAAAACAAAATACAAGTAATTGGTGTATTTGTTGAATCGATACCACCTTATATGAATTCTCCTTATTCGCCTATTTAGCTCGGTATAAGCACAAATCTTTCAAAGCAGTCGCAGAGGAAAGTATTAAAAATGAATTACAAAAACTAAAATCGAAAAACGCTGATGAAGTTACAGATTCCCCAAATTCTGAAACAGCCAAAGGAAAAACCTGACACATCTGGTATGGCTTGTAAGCGCTGTTTAAACAACGATCTAGTCATTATTCTAGATTCTAATTGTTTCATAAAAATACTTGACATCCGCATTAGCTGTTAAATACTCGCATTCGGATTCGCATCCGCGGATGTCTAAAATTCCACACTCGCAACATACCTAGTATGTACACTCCCAGGTCCAAACATCGACGCGGACCACTATCTTGCTGCAGACAAGATACGCACCCACCTCTGTGCAGAAAAAAATGTGCGCCCAAAAATGCAAGGAAAGCTTAACGTCGAAAAGCTGAAATCAGAAAGCACTCTTCAACAATCCGACATATGCGAGCAGTGGAAACACATTTCCAGTTCATTAAGTACCGCCGTCGAAGAAGTAATCGGATTTCAGCGAGTCCGAAAGACTGGTACGATGAGGAGTGTCAGGAAGCTGCAGAGAAAAGAGATGCCGTCTGCAGGGCCACGCTGCGATCGGGCGCAACGGGCGCCATGTGGGACCGCTACAGGTATCTGAAGAGGGACGAGACGTATTTGCCGCAATAAGAAGAGAGAGCTGGAAATGCTGGTCGACAGGAAGAATTCCCAAAAATTTTACCAGAAAGTTAGGCGACTCACGGAAGGTTCCAAGACAAGGGCGTACTCCTGTAAGAACAACAATGATGACCTAGTAACCGATGTTCAGAGCGTAAATACTTAAATAATGGAGGGAACACTTTTCCGCCCTACTAAATGGTAGCAGCACGGAAAGTTGTGGAGAAGAAGAACCCGAGCCCGCAGTTGATGATGACGGAGTCGACGTTCCACCGCCTGACTATGACGAGGTACGAATAGCAATAACGCGGCTGAAAAACAGCAAAGCTGCTGGAGCTAACAGCCTGCCAGCTGAGCTATTCAAGTACTGTGGCGAGGAGTTGATAAGGTGCATGCATCAACTCTTATGCAGAATATGGTCAGACGAAAGCATGCCCGACGACTGGAATTTAAGTTTGCTCTGCCCAATCCACAAGAAAGGCGACCCCACCATTCGCGCCAACTACCGCGGGATCAGCCTTCTAAGCATAGGTTACAATGTCTTCTCGAGCATATTGTGGGAAGGGTTGAAGCCCACCCTCAACGAACTGATTGGGCCTTATCAACGTGGCTTCAGGAATGGAAAATCCACCATAGACCAGGTATTCACAATACGCCAAATCTTGGAAAACACCCGCGAGAAGGGAGTTGACACTCACCACCTATTGTCGACTTCAAAGCCGCTTTCGATAGCACTAAAAGGAGTTGCCTATACACCGCGATGTCTGAATTTGGCATCCCCTCGAAACTGATACGGCTGTGTAAAATGACGTTGAGCAATACCACCAGCACCGTCAGAATTGGGAAAGACCTCTCCGAGCCGTTTCCTACCAAACGGGGTTTCAGAAAGGGTGACTCCCTTTCATGCGATTTCTTTGATCTGATGTTGGAGAAGATATTAATTGCTGCAGAACTGGACCACTCAGGAACAATTTTCTACAAGAGCGTGTAATTGCTGGCGTCCCCCGGTGACATCGACATCATCGGTAACAAGAACCGTAAAGTCTGTTCTGCCTTTTCCAAGTTGGATAGAGAAGCAATTCGAATGGGTCTGGCGGTCAACGAGGACAAGACGAGGTATCTCCTGTCATCAAACAAACAGTCAGCTCATTCGCGTCTTGGCACCCACGTCACTGTTGACAGTTATAATTTCGAGAAAGTAGAGAATATCATTTACTTGGGAACCAGCATTAATACCGATAATAATGTCAGCATGGATATCCAACGCAGAATCACTCTTGCCAACAAGTGCTACCACGGACTGAGAAGGCGATTCAGGAGTAAAGTCCTCTCTCGACACACGAAAACCACACTCTATAAGGCACTCATCATGCCCGTGCGGGTAAATGGCGCAGAAGCATTGACAATGAAAACATTTGATGAGGCAGCTCTTAGAGGTTTAGAAAGAAAAACTATGCGGAAGATTTACAATGGAGCGATGAGTTGTATGAGCTTTACACTTAAACCACTTACTTTACTTGACTTTTCAAACTTTTGACTTTTGACCACTTATAGCACCTGTAATATAAGTTTGCACAAAAAAAGTTATATACCGTTTAAATAAGAACAAAATGCGGACCACGCCCATATTTTAACTTTTTTAGCTGTTTACATACATACCTTAAATAAAAATAATTTTTTAACAAAGGCCCAATTTCAAACTTCGAAGTTCAATATCTCGATTTCGAAGGCTAACTTTGAAAAACGGAGAATTAACTTTTTTAATTATGACTGAATCTCTTTGGTTTAGTCCAATACCCAGCCAAGTGTTGTACGTATTTCTATACTAATTAGGATTAGTATCTAATCATCAGGGAACGGATTTTTAGGACCTAAAAACTTATAAAAAAGGCAAAATAAAACAGCGAAATAGGCTGGAAAAGGCAAAATCAAATAGCGTAATAGGCAGGAAAAGGTACTAGACATCGCAAAAAAGGCAAAAGAAGGCATTAAAAGGTCAAAAACCGCAAATAATAAAAAATACATTTAATTTAGAAATGTTTATATGCACTACAAGTAAAAAGAGAAAAACTATGAACTAGTTTCATTATATGAAAAATGTTTACTTTGAATATTTGAATATTTTCTTCTTTCCACTTTTTAACTCACAAAACTTTAGTCTCTATAGTTGTAGTAAAGAACCATAAAATGCCTTTTGATGTTTTCTGGCAGCATTTTCATTCGATTTTCGCGAAGAAAAGCTTTGAATGTACTGAAGGTGCGTCCGACATGAGTTGGTACCAGTGGCGTCCAATTTAAATATGGAACATTTAAAACTATCATTTTATCAGGAATACGGGCTTTTTTTCCTTGCCCTTTACAATTAAAGGTAGAAAAGGCAACATCAAATGTACATATATGGAATCAGGGAAAGCTAAATCGTAGACATTCTTAATCGAATATACTCGTATCTCTTTAGCAGAAAGAAAGGCAATTTCCATAAAATCCGTTCCCTGCAAATCATATACATACACTTAGGTGCAAAATTGAGACAATAATGAACAAATTCACAATTTATGCGTTTTTCGGTGGTTCTTTGGCGAAATTGTAATGAACTTTTTTTGGCATATATTAGATTATAGTTTAAAGCACAAGGAAATTATAACTTTGTTCACATAACGGTTGTTTGTAACAGGCAAAACGAACAGAGATAGATATAGACAAATGTATACATAAATGATCAGAATGAAAAGAGAAATCGATTTAGCGGTGACTGTCTGTCCGTCCGTCCGTCTGTGCACACGATAACTCGAGTAAAAATTTAGATATCTTAACGAAACTTGGTACGTGCACTTCTTTCGGGCGTAGGACGTATGGTATTGAAAATGGGCAAAATCGGACCATAACCACGCCTACCTCCCATATAACGGTAATTTTCATAAATACGAAAACTGCGATATTTTAGTAAATACTGAAGATTATTCACTCAAAATTGATATTTACAATAAGTTTTAGACGAAACATAAGAATATTATAAATTTTTGGAAAATGGGCGTAGCCACGCCCGCTTATGGTTAACCTTGGTATAACAAACGAAATGGCCGAAAATTTTTAAAATCGGACAATAAACACGCCCACATCCCATATAACGGTAATTTAGAGAAATACGAAATCTTCGATAAATCAGTAAATATTAAAGCTAATTTATTCAAAATTGATGCTTGCAACAATTCTTTACCAATAAATGCATTTATGGTACAATTTTGGAGAATGGGCGTGGCACCGCCTACATATGGTCAGATATATGTATCTCGGTAACCGTCGTACCAATTTGTACCAAAATCGGTATGGTTATTGTGCTATCCACACAAAAGCATAACGTTGAAAATTATTGAAATCGGACTAAAATTACGGCTGCTTTTCATATAACGGTAAATTTCAGAAATGCTTGAAACTTCAATATTTCGAAATTTAAGGACGCTCAAAATTGATACTAACAACAATCCCTAGAAAAGAAGTAACATTGTTTGGAATTTTGGAATATGGGCGTGATATCGCCCACATATGACTATATATGTAGGTTTATCTCATTATATCTAACTGAACGTTCTATCGAAGATGTTTAAAATAGGGGTAAATGCACCCCGGCTTACAATGTAAAGGTAGTTTTTGGAAAGGTGGAAAACATATATTTAATACTTGCGTCGGGTATTTAATGTTCGGCTCGACAAAAACTTAGACGTTTAATAGCGTTAGACAGAATATCTACCGCTAAGGAAGTTGTAGGGTGCGTTAGTGGAGATGCTAGCGTATTGACCGTGAGAAGAATGCTTTATAAAGCAGGATTGAAGGCGATGGTGAAGAAAAAAAGCCACTTCTGTCGACCAGTGACATTAAAAACAAATCGCAGTGGCGGAACGATAAAAGAAAGTTACAGGGAATTTTTATTTTTCATTTAATTCCATGAATTTTATAATAAATTAAATAATATAAATGTCACACTGAGGTTTTTATGTGAAAAAAAGAAGAGATTAATTAAATAAAATAGCTTTACACGCGTATTTTGGTACGCAGATAATTTCCAGAAATTTTAACTAAAAAGCTTGCAATTGTAATGAAACTTTGTTGATTTATTTTTAATTTTTGCACAAAGTTTGGAATTGGAATTTATATAGTTTTTGTTGGACAATTTATAAAAAAAAAAAATGCGAAAAAAATTTCAAATGAACATTGCAAATATTATATAAAGATCTCTGCAATTTTGATTGAGTTACTATAGTTATTTATTCCTTTTTAACTAAACAGTGGGTAAATTTTTACTCAGTGAAAAATGGAGATATATGTTTGAGTTAAACATTCTAAAATAATTATATTGTAATCTATTTAAAAATTTTCAAATCGTTTTTTTATTTTCAAGTTGGCTTTAAAATAAAATGTTAATACTTCATCATAAAGTTTCAGTTAGTATAAGCAAACATCGTTAACAAAGGGGCAGAGTAAAATAATCCCTTTAAAATTTATTTTCAAGCGCTACTGAGGATACGTCGCTTGAATGTATTTGCTACAAATATTCACAGATACTAATGCAAGGAAAAGGCACCCCGAAATTCTGCATATGGAAACTGTGCATACGAAATAATGCATATGAAAAAAACCGAAATAATGCATATGTGCACAGTTTCGGTTGAAAACCGCAATAATGCATATTAGAAAACCCGAAATTATGCAATATGCACACTTTCGTTTGAAACCCGAAATAGTGCATATGAGAAAAACGAAGTAATGCATACATGCACAGTTTCGACTCAATACCGAAATAATGCATGTGACAAAAACCGAAATAGTGCATACATGAAAACGAACTTCTATCTAAATGCACAGTTTCCATATGCGCAATTTCGGTGCCCCGATAAGAGTAGGACATCAAATTTCATTGTGGCTGCAATTCACAACAGGATTGCAAATTCAGTTTGTGAATGTGCTAGGGTTATGTGGGTGCCAAGTAATGTAGGCATTGGTCTAAATGAAAAAGCTGATTGCTATGCTAAGGCCGCGGTTGGAAATGGGTCGATTGTAAGGATGAAATTAACATTGGGGGAAGTTTTATGCAAGATCCGTAGTCAAATTTGGTTGGAATAGAAAATGAGTTCATTGTAGTATAGGAGGCTAATGTGGTACAGACTCATATCTCCACATATAGCCGCTTTGCCACGTGTGTCATCATCCTAACGTATGGTGAATTAAAAAAAAACAGGGATGTTTTACTATGGTAAAGCAAAAGCAGCTGATTCCTTTTTAGTCACGCAAAATATGTGATCGGGAGTGGTCGACTTTTTTCAAGCAGTAAAATATCGTGTTTGGTTTGAGCACACAAGTGAATTTTTTCCTAATCAGAAGTTGAATTTCGATAAGGTAAGTTTCCTAGTTATAAGAGTATATTGTAAAATTCTGTAAATGTACATTATTTGATAATTTATAAATTTGTTTTTAAAAAAGTCAGAAATCGGCCTTTGTGGTACACTTGATGGAGGCTAATGTGGTATAATACCACATTACCCTCCAAAGATCTAGTGTATTTTTTCCTGGCTTATATTATAGTTATTAAGACAGGATTTTTGTTTTAGATGCCGAAAAAAGGAGAAATTAGAAAATAGAAGCAAGTTAATATGGTGGCCGCGATAAAGGCTGTGCGCAAAGGTGACTTGGGAATTTTATCGGCGTCTAAAGTTTACGACGTCCCACATACAACGGTACAGCGAATGTCTCGAAGTCAAAAGCCCATACCTCAACTTTTAGGAGTTAAACTAGGTCGTAGACCAGTATTTAATGAGAAACAGGAGCAGGAACTGGTTAATTATTTACTTGAAATGGAGGCCCGCTACTGTGGGCTAACAAGAAAAGATGTTCGTTCCTTAGCTTTTCAGCTGGCAAAACAAAACAATGTTCCAAACTCCTTTTCCGTTCTAAATAATAGCGCTGGAAAGGACTGGTTGTACGGCTTTTGTAAACGACACAAAGATAAGTTAAGTATTCGTACCCCACCAGGAACTTCATTTGACAGAGCAAAGGGGTTTAATCGAGAAAGTGTTAACCTTTTTTCGATTTGTTGGAAGAAGAATATGTAAAGCGTAAATTTCCACCTACACATATTTACAACGTAGATGAAACAGGACTCTCTGTCGTGCAAAATAAGCTCTCTAAAGTTATCGGCCAGAAAGGCAAGAGACAAATTGGAGCAATGACTTCGGCCGAACGAGCTTCGCTCATAAACCTCATAAGTTGCATGATGAAAGATGCACCACCAGGTTCCCAATCTTCGTGCCACTTATCAGGTTGGGTACAAGTTGAAATATTCACGAAATTCCACTGGAAGGGGAAGAAAATCAAAAGCTACAGTATTGACCAAATCACCATACAAAAATCAATTAGAAGAAAGTATTGAGAGGAAAGGAAATCAAGGAAAAGCCAAAATTAAAAAGGAGAAAAAGTTTTAAAAAAAACCAATTCAACATACTCGGAAAGCAAAAACAAGGGTTCGTATTTGCACACACATACTCTGCTCACACACACGCCAGAAACCCATTCAACTTGTACTCACTGCTCATACACATGTGTGTGCTTAAGTGGAAAACAAACTCTGCTCACAGAAAAGTGTGTGCTGTTTGTTATTAAGCACATGCACATGTGTGTGAGCCGATTTTTGTACAAATTTCTGCCCATGCACATGCACATAATAATAATATATTTTTAAAAGAATTTGTTTATTAAACGTTATTTTTTGAAAGACAATTCAATAAAAAGTGAGATGTTGTTTGTTTTTTATATGACAGAAAACATATTAAACAAGTAAGAAAGTCTAAGTTCGGGCGGAGCCGAACGTTAAATACCCGGCGCACGTATTAAATATATGTTTTTCACCTTTCCGAAAGCTACCGCTAGATGGTAAGCCGGGGTGTATCAATTTTGAGTAAATTAGCGTCCTTAAATTCCGAATTATTGAAGTTTCAAGCATTTCTGAAATTTACCGTTATATGAAAAGCGGCCGTAATTTTAGTCCCATTCCAATAATTTTCAACGTTTTTCTTTTATGTGGCAAGCACAATAACCATACCGAGTTTGGCTACAAATTGGTGGAACGGTTACCGTTGATACATATATGTGATCATAAGTGGGCGTGGCACGCCCATTTTTCAAAAATTTATAGATATCTTATTTCCTCTAAAGAATTGTTGCAATGATCAATTTGTGNAATAATTACTTTAGTAGTTTACTAAATATCGAGATTTCGTATTTTCAAAATTACCGTTATATGGGATGTGGCGTGGTTATTGTCCGTTTAATTCAGCAATTGGTCCGCCAACAACTCTTGCCAAGTTTGGAAGAAATTCGGTGCAGCGGTTACCAAGATATACACATGTAACCATAAGTGGGCGTGGCTACGCCCATTTTCCAAAAATTTATAATATTCTTATTTTTCGTCTAAAATTATTGTAAATATCAATTTTGAGTGAATAATCTTCAGTAGTTACTAAAATATCGCAGTTTTCGTATTTCTGGAAATTACCGTTATATGGGAAGTGGGCGTGGTTACAGTCCGATTTCGCCCATTTTCAATACCAACCTACCTTGGATTAAAAATCCAAAATCTACGTACCAAATTTCGTTGAGATATCTCAATTTTTGCTCGAGTTATCGTGTACACGGACGGACGGACAGACAGACATGGCTTAATCGATTTCTTTTTTCCTCCTGATCATTTATGTATACATTTGTCTATATCCATCTCGATTCGTTTTGGCTGTTACAAACAACCGTTATGTGAACAAAATTAATATACCCTTGTGCACAAGTGCGCTCGGGTATAAAAATTATTTTAAGATTTGAGATAGAAATCGAAGTGTATAAGTTTCTCTACGCAAAGCACACACATGTGCGTGTGCTTTATATTAATAAAAATAAAGTACGCACATGTGCCCGTGCTTTTTACCAAACAGCACACACATGTGATGTGAGCAAGTTTTTAATTTTTTATATGCACAGCACACGTGTGTGAGCGTAAAATGTTAGGATGTGCTGCGCATGTGTGTGCAAATACGAACCCTGGCAAAAACTGAAGACCTAAGCAGTGACTCCGATATCAGTGTAGTTTACGCGGAATCGGATCAAGAAAATTTTGTTGACACGCCACCGAACGAAGCTATTTGTGTCTTTTGCGGAAAAGCCTGGAAAGACGAAAAAACAACATCCGAATGGAGTGCATGCCTACAATGCGACATGGTATGGGCGCACATTGTCTGTATCCCCAGAAAAAATCCAATTTTCATTTGCGAGTCTTGTGCAGATTAATATTTGTAAGATGATTAACGTTTTGAGTACTTTTTTATGTAATTATCTTAGGTTTTCCTGATCGCAACACATTTAATGCCAAGGAGGCTTCTTACTTTACGTGTAATTTCTGATATTATTTTACTTTTTTTTTAATAAATTTTACATACATATGTGTACCCGTATTATTGCTATTGATCTAAAAAAAAGGAATACTGAACATGCTAACTAAATACTACCAAAATTTTTGATGACATTGGCTACATCGGGTAATATGGTATAGTATACCACATTTAACAGCATACCTGTACCACATTACACTCCAGTTTTCTGAGTTGGCCATTTTTCGATTTTTCAAATTTTGTGATATATTTTCTTTTAATGGCTGTTAAACAAATTCCACAGTAAAGTATCTTCTACGTAATGCTCGAGCGATTCAAATTAGCTACTACTCGTTAAAATCGGACTTAAGCTGTGGCTGTTAGTTGATACATATAAAACCTATACCACAATACCCGAAGTTCCCCTACAACGAAGGGCAGATTTTTTGCGGACAACATTGATGACATTAAAGAGCCACCGTGGTTTAGGGATAAAAAATGCGATTTAAATGTTTATGACATCAAATTGATAAATTGGTTAATGACAGGTCACACATATGGTAAAGAATATTTAAGCAAGTTTAAAAGGGGGGTAGGGGAATCATGCTCCTCCTGCCAGGTGAAGGAGAATAGCGATCACTTAATTTTTGAATCCTCAAGGTTTTCGGCTGCTAGAACCACTTATAAATTTTTTAAATTGCAAATAATCTTAAGGAATTTTTCAAATTGTCCAATTTGAATTACTTTAAAGAGCTGACACACTTTCTATGCGAGACAAGTTAAATATGTTTCTTAAAAAAAAAAAATAATAATAATAACAATAATTGCTTAAATAAAACAATATTCATGTAATATTTTCTAATATATGTATATTTAGGTATGCAAATTATTTATCTGTATATTTGCTATAACTCTTTCATCCCAAAATATTTGTATAAAGACATCAATGTTTGTGTTAATTATTTCATACTTTTATATACTTTTAAATACATATGTATGTATAATTATAATTAATAACGCTAACAGGAAAAAAGGAGGAAAAAATATATATTAAATTTATACATTGATTGATTTATACATTGATTATTATTATTGAGTATTAATATGTAACATTATAAAAAGAAAATAGTTCATAGTACTGATTTAAAATTGGCCGGGATGGGCGGTATCGGGAAGATCTGTAAAAATATGGCGGGCGGGACAGGACCAAAATCCTTTCCCGATAAAACCGCAATCCCCGCAAATTCACAAAACCTTCCTTAAAAACGATGTTTCAAACATGCACTTTTAATGTTTTATTGAGACGAAAAAGAAAAAAATAATAGGAAGATGCCAGATCTCTCATTATAATTTTTATTATTTAAAATTAATTTGAAAGACATGAACATTTTTGTCAACCTTCGATCGGTATGCAAACCTCGCCACACACGTTGAAATCTCAACCGATCGTTTCAACTTGTTGTCCGTTTGTAGCCTTCTTTAGAGATAGATATCGGAACCCACGGGACCCGCGGTACAATTCTGAAAAACGTCGGGATGGGCGGGTTCTGGACTTAAAAATCGAATTTCGGGATGGGCGGGATCGGGATTAAATATTTAGGCCCGTGCCCATCTCTAGTACAAATGTCTAAAGACAAACAGATGTATGTATACATACAGTGCAAACGCCTTGTCATGGATAACTAGATGTGAAACTCTTTCTCGTGAGAGCGCTGTCAAAGTGTGTATTTTTTATAACATTCTCCAGTAGAGCCACTGTGACGAAAACATGTATGGGCATTTATAGAGAAATTTATGGAGAAACTTTTGATTAAACACAACGGACAAAAGTTGCAATATTCTTAATATCTATTTTATATTTCAGTGTTTATATTGCCAGGAAAATTGCGCTTAGTTACAAATACTGTTTTATAGTAATATTAAAAAAGCGGGAAGAAGAAATCCACTGAATTCAATGTGATGCATTTTCCACACATTTAGTGGTAGCTCGCCACTTCGCGTGTCAGCTGTTTATCTGCCCAGGGATTGGCAGTGCTGCCAAGTACGAAAACGAGTTCCTGGGCGCGCTCTCAGAAAAAATGAGAGAGTTTCATATCTAGTTATCCATGACCTTGTCATTTCATAAGACTGCATTTTTTGGCATAGCCAAAAAAGTTGTTAATTAACAATAGATACTTGATACTTGTGTAATAGATTGTAAGTTTTCTTTTAACCTTGTGAGCCACCACTCTTGTCCTCGTGGGAGTTTGTTCTGCTGCGGGAATCAAGACTGGATCAACGCTCGCTACAGCACTCTTCAGGATAACCTGGCAACCAGTGTTGCCGTTTTAGCCCTTTGGTGGCTAGATTTAGCTACTACATACTTTTTTTTGCCACATAAATTTAAAATTGCTCCTAGCCCTTTTTTTAGCCCTTTGGAGAATTTCTTCATATTTGGCATGAAAAAGTTGTATATGCTTAATTTGATCTAATTTTTTTCATGTATGTAAGAGATGAATTTTGAAACTGAGGAAGACTGATATTTATATATATTGTATGTTCCTTACGTTTTTATACATACATACTGTAAAAGTGTTAGGGCTGTTAACTTATTTATTAACGATTTAACTATAGTTTAAAATAGATAAGTTAAGTTAAGTTATTGTTAAATGGCCCATCAAGTCGACTGACCGTGTATGTTCTTGTGGTGTGATTGTACCAGCTGCTGGTGCGACTTCAAAAATTATTTGAAAATTTTATGATTGTACCAGCATGCTGGTGTCGTGAGTGATGCAATTAGCTCAATTTTCTAAGTAAAAATTATTGTTCCGGAAATTTCTTCACTAAATGAATCAAAGCCGTGTTTGTGGAAGATTAAGTTCACGATATTGCCGTTGTGAATTAAAAAAAAAAAAACAATGTCTAACAAAATGGTAGAAAAATTATGAAATTTCGGCTCTAATCATTTCGATCTTTCCTGGACTTCATTTGTAAAGAAATAAATATTGTACCAGCATGCTGGTAAGTTATATGCTTCGAGCCTGATATTACAATCACTTGATGGAGCCAGCAAGCTGGTGTCGTATATTTCCTATTTTATACAAAAAGGTTTTAGGTATACCATTAAGCTGAAGGTACATCATTTTATTTGCTGCGGCGTTGCGTTGATCCATTGGTGCGTTGACGACGTTGAAAAATTTGCTGTTACACACCTTGCGTTGTGCCGCTCATTGTTTTGTTAACAAAAAACAGCTGATAAGCATATCCACATATGTAATTTCAAATGTCAACGCATGAACGCAACAGAAAAGTAGCCAATTGGTTTACGTACGACGGCAACTGCGTTAACGCATTTGTAACGGCGTCGTCTGTAACAGCTGTCATACAAACGCAGGTGTTCAATTTTATCTGACATTGACGGCGTGACGCATTTGCCGGCGAACGCATGTTGTGTACCTTCGCTTTTACTTATTGTAAATGTTTACATGTATACTTATATATGTATATGTAAGTAAACAATTTTAGCTACCATTTTTAGCCACAACGGCCTTTTTAGCTCTTTTTTAGCCCTTTTTTTAAAGGGATTTGGCTACCACTAAAAATGATTAGCGGCAACACTGCTGGCAACTGAGAGGGTCTTTAGACACCTTGCCATATTCATTTGCCTGCGGACATTTCTAATTATAAAAAAAAATAAAAAACTCAGTACTTTTCAGTACATTTTTATTCAAAGCAAAATTATGAATGTAAGTAACATATAATCAGGTTTTGAAAAACTGTCAGCACAGCAGCAACATCACTTTTATTTTTTCTTTTGTTTCGCTTTGAAATTTTTGATTTTCTTTCGAACGGCTTCGCTTTTGCTGTGATTTTGAAAATTGTATTCTTTTTATCGGCAGTTTAGTGAAAAAAATCTATTGCTTTCAATTTACTGTGATTGTGCTTTTGCTGTGCTGTGATCTGCTTGACTGTGCTGTGCACATGAAGTTTTGGAGCATGGTGTATATCTACCTATGTACATACATAATATGTACAGTGCCGAACAGAAGTATTGGCACAGTGAATTTTTCGCAATATATGCAAAGTTACTTATTCTAATTTATCTTCGATAATTTTTTATAAAAATATTGTTCATTCTACACCAGAAAACATAATAATAAAATCTCTAAACTTTGTGCAAAACTCAGGAAAATTCATTAAATTTGCACACTAATTTGCAACTTTTTATTCAGATTTTTTAGAAAAATTCTAAGTATGCAGTTTTATAGCCCATTCAAATTTAGTATAACAAAGTGCAAGTTTGAAGTCGCTAGAAAATCGCTTTGATTCGTCGCTTTTGTTCGTCACTGTATGTATATGATTTAGCTGACTCGCCAGGAGTGAGGACTAGCCACAAAATTTACGATACCATTTCCTTTGCCTAACGAATTTAACATGACGATGTCATTGGAACCTTCCAAGCGCTACGCGTGGCATGACCTTTCGCTAGCGAGTTGCCGTACAATCAGTAATCTATGGATTCTTTAGTTTATGGTCGTCTCTTGTCACCAGTAGAACTACAGGGTAGTGTATTTGGGCATGCATACATATAACATCTTCTATTCTGCTAATTTGATGCATCGCAGCTAAGTTATAGTCAAATTTCTATTGATTTTGCTTTTTTTCTGAATTGCTGTTGCTTTGCTTTCAATATCATAAATCCCGAAGTCAACGCACAGCAAAAGCAAATTAAATTGAAAAATTACAGCGTTTTCAAACCCTGCATATAATACTTTAAAACGCCAGAGTACTTGTTTTTAACAATATTTTGGTATATAAATAATATAGTTCATAAAAAATAAGTGTTATTCATTTTAACATGAGTGTACACATTATTGTACTCAGGCATGATAAAAAAATAGGAAGGTAGAACCGCTGAGAGGAATTTTTCGAATTCTTGACGTTTGCAAACAATTTAATTTTAAAATTTTACAAACAAACTCACACACACATTCTCATTTTCAATCTCAAACAACAACAACTTTGAACAATTCCTTTTTTTTACTCTCAATTTTATATGATTTCAAAATGTTGACAAACTTCAAAAAAAAAAATCATGGCCGACGAACTGAGAGAACGGTTTTACCTTACTATGTTTTTATCATGGTACTCAGGAGCCAATAAATTATTTTATATTTATGACATTTTTGAATAGCAAGAATGAGATCATTTCAATTTTCAGTGTTTAAATAGTCAAAGAATTTTATACATTTCATTTTGAAATTAATTTTAATTTGAAGTTCACTTTCAAAAAATTTAATTAGAAGCCGGTTTCTCTTTGCGCCAGGAAGCAAACTTCATACATACATACTTAAGATCCTCTCAGTTGCTTCGTTTGAGTGTGGTATTGAAAAAAAACAAAATTACGTATTTTTTAAAACTGTGGGAAGATACCTCTATTTAAGGACTTCATCTATATTTCCTCATGGCTTAAATAAAATTTCTTCAACTACGCAAAATTAATTCGCTAAAAAGAGTATCTAACTCTATGTCTAGTATGCAAAACTCTTTTACAATGTCATAAATTGAGAAAAAATAATTGTAAGTTATCGGCAAAAGAAATTATATTCAAATTTGTTATTATTAAAATGAAAATGATGGCTGACTTCCAAAACGTATCAATACAATTTTTGGATACTGTTATACTGCGGTATTCAAACTGTTTGCATATGCAGAGTTGCGACACATTGCACATTTTAAATATTCAGTATAGCAATGAAACATTTTTCTTCCATTTTTAAAACACCGATGGTAACCAATAACAAACGTAGCATCAACTTTGTTTCTGATGCGCTGATAGCTGTAGCGATGCGTTTCGATAACTTTCCGGATACGTTTTGGAAAAGTATACATTGTCAATATTTTGTAGTTCGGCGTTATGGAACATTATACTTTGTACGTATGCAAAGCAACTGACGTTTAGGAAGTCAGCCTATTTTCTAGATAACTAACAACACTCGACAAAATAACTTCAGCCTTCTTTTTAAATAATTTAAGCTTAAGAAAATCCTAAAGCATTTTGTTTGAATTGAAAATTCAGTACAAATCAGTACAAATTTTGAAAAATTAGGACATTAGCGTACTGATTGAAGAAATTAATAAAATCAGTACAAGAGTTGAAAAGTCAGTACTGTACTCAGAGCTGGGTCGTAATGATTCCTTTAGGAATTAAATTACTCCCAACTACAGATTACAAGGAATTGTAATTAGGAATCAATTCCTTCAGTCCACAGCAAAGGAATCGATTACTTTTTCAATTCCTTGAAGTAATTTCAAATGTAATTGTTTTTTTCTTTAATTCCATTACAAGGAATTTCATATTGTAATTGGAATAAATTACGTGCTAGTAATGTAATTTTTTTTCCAATTCCTTTGAAAATAATTGAAAATGTAATTGATTTTTTTTCAATTCCATTACCTGGAATTGCAAGAGTACTTTAGAGTTTACTCAAAGGAATTGTAAAAGTAATCGAGAAACTGAAAGTTCATTCACGAATGTACAATGTGGAATTTTTGCTGTGGTCAAAGATTAAAATCGAAAGCACACATTGGACATCTTCTATGTATATCTATATATATAAAAATGTTGTGTTCGTATGTCACGGTCATCAAAACCCGATAACGGCTGAACCGATTTGAATAATTTTTTTTTTTTGTTATTCGGTATAATACCAGAACCAAAGATATTTGGAGGGTTGCCACCTATTTTAAAATTTTTAAATCCAAATATATTGATAAAATTAATGATATATTACAATATGGGTATCAAGTTAAAGAGGTTTAAGAAAGATAACTACTGGAAGTATTTTTTACGAGGGTTGCCACCTATTGGAAAATTTAAACTCAGTCAAATTGTAAAAAAAAAATTAAATATTGCCATGTGGGTGTCAAACTAAAGAGTTTTAAGAAGCCTTACTGCCGAAAATATGTTTGAGGAGGGTTGCCATCTGTTTGAAAATTTACTAAATTACATTGATAAAATAAATAAAATATTACAAGATGGGTATCAAATTAAAGAGGTTTAAGAAAGATAACTGTTGGAAAGCTTTTGAGGGGCGCTGCCAACTATTTGGAAATTGTAACTCAGTTAAAGTGATAAAGTAAATGCAATGTTGGCATGTGGGTGTCAAACTAAAGAGTTTTAAAAAGGCTTACAGCCTACCATGAACACTTCCAGAAATATGCAATATGAAAAGTTCGGTTTATATGGGAGGTGCCACGCCCCATTCTCCAACCATGCAAATTTTTCTCCATGAGTATGGAGTTGGTATATATCACCATACCCAGTTCTAGTCCTCTACCACAAATATATGCAGTTTGAAAAACTCGGTTTGTATGGGAGGTGCCACGCCCCCTTTCTATATCGAAACTTTTTTTTAGCCTATAACCATCCGTGGGAAGTCTGCAGTAGATTCCGAAATTTCAAAAAAATCGGTATGGCCTTTCTCGAGCTTTGCGAATAGAAAAGAACGCCTTTCAAAATATATATTAGTATAGACTAGCCAATATCTGCTTGTTTTGCGGCTTAAAANACCACAAATATATGCAGTTTGAAAAACTCGGTTTGTATGGGAGGTGCCACGCCCCCTTTCTATATCGAAACTTTTTTTTAGCCTATAACCATCCGTGGGAAGTCTGCAGTAGATTCCGAAATTTCAAAAAAATCGGTATGGCCTTTCTCGAGCTTTGCGAATAGAAAAGAACGCCTTTCAAAATATATATTAGTATAGACTAGCCAATATCTGCTTGT
>NW_016161759.1:27780-48754 GCF_001687245.7 Rhagoletis zephyria | reverse complement strand
CATATGTATGTATGTATGTGTGTGCTATGCATGTAGCTTGTTTTTTTTTCAAGTTCAAGTGCATTTTCGTAATAGTCGCCCAAGTAGTTTTATACTTGTTACATCAATATTGTGGATAAAACGTGCTGCTAGACTGGACGTGCTCTACTCACATCTACTCAACGTCAACAACGTAACAATAGTGAATAAAACTAAATACTAGCGGCAATTAAAAGCATTTTACCTATACATATTGATGTAAGTAAATGTTTATGTATGTGCCCAAACAAAAATAAAATTAAGTTTAGATAGGGGGTAAAAAAAAACGAATGCTCGAACGAGCGAATTTAGAAGTGAGCTAAAAGCATAGACAGACGATTGTGTTGATGCGGATCAGCTCGTTAATTCGTAATTATAGCGGGATTAAGTTCTAAGGTGAATTCTCATGCGGATTATTTAGGTGCATTTTCGATGACAACACTGACTAAAACGGCCAGCTGTGGTCTATTGTGAGCGAAAAGTAATCGACGCAAAAAAAGCAAACTAGCTTGCCAACCGCGTTAGCCGAGTGTTTAGAATTGTGTGCTACCACTCGGTAGGAACCCAGGCAATTTTTCAAAACCAAAATTTTTTCTTTTTTTATTTAAGTACATGCTTTATAATGTCATTTGGTTTATTTTTTTACGTGTTATTTGTAATAATAACTTATAACTTATATCACACATATGTCGTTATTTGAAGTTAATTTAATTTTTTAGAGTCTAATTTTATTAAAAATATAAAAATATTTATATAAAAATAATTAAATAATTGAAGAAACTAAAAAAATTAAAAATTAATCTGCTTGCCGTGGGAATCACTAGCTCTTAATCCACAATGCTGCCATCTGCCAGGGTGCAGTTTTACTGCGATCAAATGCGCTGTTAAGGCGGATTGGTATTGCCGTCTGTCTATGCTTTAATTCTGCCCCAAAACAGTCACTTGCCATGCGGTAATTTATTGTACAATCCATCTGTTTGCGCATAAATTTCAATGAAAAGAAAAGGTTTATTGTATTGCTGGGCCCTTTTATTTAAATTAGTATTAGCTTTGCATGTACTACTATACAGTTAGCGTGAAAAATATGCATTTATATTTTCCATACCAAATTTTTCCCTTTTTTTTAATATAATTCATTATATAACAAAAATCTCAAGAATAAATTTTTCATTTTCATACGGAGCTCGGGAAAATGCAAAAAATACCAATAAATTTTCAACGAAATTTAAAATTTTTAAATTCGATTTCTTAGAAAAATTCTGAGTATGCATCTTGTAGCCCATTAAATTCTAGAATCGCAAAGTGCAAGTCGTCTCAAGTCAGTAAAAAGTATCGTTGATTTTTAAGATTTTTTTTCGTTGACGGTGCTGCGCATTTTGCGAATTGAAAAACTGAAAATTTCTCGGTATTTTATGTAGTTCTGTATGAAATTAAAATAATTGATTTTTGTGAGTTTTGCTGTTGAATGAACTATAATTATATAAAAAAGTAAGATTTGGTATGGAAAATATAAATAAATAAAAAACGTCAAAACGTCAGGATATGCATGTTTTTGACGCTGACTGTATATAAGTGAGTAGGGGCTTCTTTTCTACCACATGCGCTTTATAGTTTTATTCGATGGCACCATTCCTTGCAGTTCTCGTTGGGCTTGAGCTTCCTCCCAATAAGTTGGTGGGTGTTTTCACACAAGTGGAAGGACCTACAGGTTTGCGTCGCCTCCAAACGGAAAAGTGGGTTTCTATGCGAGAATTTTTCTTGACAGATGTACTTAGTTCATTTTGTTTTAGATATTCTGCGAAGAAGAGATGTGACTCCACTTTGAGACATGTAGTAAGGTTCGTGGTTTAGCCGATTAGAAGCTTCGTCTTCGCTGTGAGACAGTCAGGAGAAGATTCAGTGAAAGCTTTGGTTTGGGTGTCGAAGAAATCGTTTGTTACTATTATGTGGAATTTTGGTGCTAGTATGGCAGCCTGACTCTGCCTTTTCTAAAGAACTCCCTGCAAAAATTCGTACTGCATAAATATCTGCTGAAAAATTGCCAATTTGCTTCTAAATATTGACTTACATAAAGCCGATCACCAGAAGTTATCTTTGTACTGATTCAGTGTACTTTACTTGGTCTCAGACTCACCTTTCTTCTTTATCGATTGAATTTATTCATAAAAAATATTGTGGTCAGTCTAGCTGGATTTGGAATAACGAGGGATATTTTTTATGAAAAAATGACATCGACGTCGACGACGACAACCATAATACGACCGCATATTTTTCTTTATTAGTCGAGTGGTACGACAAATATATATTTGTACGACAAATAGGTGCCAAAACAAATATTTTGTCTTACTTTTTTAAAACTTTGCAATTTTGAGATAAATGTATCTATAAAAAAATCTCTATACCACTGACTCAAAAGCTGCAGACAGACAAATTCATTTAAATAAGTACACAAATTCGCAGGCATACAATCATATGCATATTTTGCGACTTTATCTGCTCAACACCGACTAATGGGCCAAACAAAAGCGTTGCTGTCACGCATGCCTATTCGCTGATTATTTCAGCCACACTTTTCACCTCCATTTTATCACTTTACACTCGACATGGAATTAACAAATTTGTAGTTTATTATATTTGCACACTGAATGCATCTAATTCGTTGAATTTCACATAGTCATGCAACTGAAATGACATCTACATGAATAAAAATCTATAAACAAAGATGGAATAATAAAGAATTACAAACAAATTAAATGAATGTGTGAAAAATATTTGCATTATGAATTGTCACAGTTCCTACGATTGTAAATTGCAAAAGTGCGATTCACTAGGTGCGAATGATAGAATAAAAATTCTAATTAACACGTGATAANGATATGTAGATATATATATATATATAATCAACTTCATATGTACATAAGTATGTAAGTAAGTGGCATCCAACAGCCGGTGATGTAAAACTTCAAACATTTTAATAAAAAGATGTTAATAAGGTTTTTATTGCAATTTAGCTTGTCTGTCAATAATTTGTTTATTATTCACACAATTTGCGGTGTGAATTTGCATGCTCGGGTGTACATAAGCTATTAGGAAAACAACAATAAACCGTGCGGTTAATATAATCACTATTATTGCGCTGTTTTGTACTCTTAGTTATTATGCAGATAAGATTATGTAGAGTCACTGCGTATTTAACAAAGTTGCGATTTTGCTGTGAAAGTTAAAAAAGGAGCGTGCGAATAGATCGCGCCTAAGGGTACGTACACACGGAAAGCGGTATCGAGCGGCGTACAGTGGATCAGTGGTGAAACAGTTTGCGCAAATTTTGGGTCGTTTTCAGAAAATTTAATGTTCTCTATATAACTAAAACGAAAGAAAGAGTGGCTGAAATTTCAGAGGATATAGTTTCTTTATTTCTACTGAAGTGTATATTTCAAATTTAAAAATGTTAATTTTTTTGTTTATTACAAAACCCGGTTTTTTGAAAACCGATTTATTTAATTTTTTCCGCTTCAGCTAAAACTCTACTCAAACACAAGAAACTCAAATTTTTTTGCACCGGTTACCGGTTATTTTTTTATAAAAACCGGTTTTTGGAAGTAATTTTTAAATTTTTTTGTGTATTTTTTCTAGCAAATGCAAATTAACCAAATTTTAAAACAATAATAATGTGGTTGAAAATTGTAAAATGTAGCGAAATTTTGTTTTTGTAACACAACAAAATTTTGTTTTTGTAACATTTTTGGCAGAAATTTTTTTTAATTCACCTTAAATATTTTACTTCACAGATTATAACGGTATATATAATTAGACAACGGCAGAAGAAACAAATTTTTATTGTAGCTTTAAAACAATGTTAAATGGGCTTGTCTTGAATCTCTTGCAGTCAACCGCCTGAGAGTTTCTGTTGATAAGCCTTAAGTTATTTTTATCAATGCTTCAATTATGATTTCTACTTTTGACTATGTACCGAATAATTTTTTTTTGGCTTTACTTTATCTGAATGCATGGTTACTTTATGGCGTTTTCTTTTCTTCAAAATATGTTTTCTTTACTTCAAAATATGTTTTCTTTTCATTGCCATTCTCTTAGTATTTGTGCGTAGAGGGCACTGAGTAGGCAACATTTTTCGTTAAAAAGGAAAACGCCAGTAATCGCAGTCTCTGTATCACTTCACAAGCTTATAAAATTCGTCTGCAAGGTAATTAAAGTATTGACAAACAAAATTTTTCGTCTGTTCGCTGTGGCATTGCTTACGTATTTATATTGTCTTGCAAATATTTACATTTTGAGCTGGTGAATTTTAATGCGAATTTGTATCATTCAATATAATCTTTTTGTTTTGAATTGCTGTTTTGAGAATAAAACAATGATAAACACGTGCGATGTCTTAATTGCAGAAAAATTTAAACCAAAAATATTTAAAATGGAACTTTATGCCTAAAACAACGCGCGAATGAATACGATGGCAGTTTGATAAGTCAGTGAGGCCTGGAATTTATCGCTTAGTAAACTTAAATGCAACGCTGCTACTGTCTATTTTTGAACCAGCTACGGTAAAGTCTCCCTTGCCCATATGATTATCACGTGCTTAGAAATAGTTTTTCGAATTTTGAGTTGTGCCACTTTTGAAGACGGTGTGCCATATTTATGTATTTGCCTTATTTCATAATTATTAGCTATGCTATGTAATTACTAAGCCGAGAAAATTTGTTTCTGCGAAACCGACCGAAAGTAAAAGGGGGTGGACTTAGTGAGTCACCTTGACCTTCACCGCCGAAAAAAACAGTCCAAATCAAGTGCCTGTTTAAATACAGACTAAATATATTTTTCAAATTATATCATAAAAGTAATTGTTTGCCTGTGACAGCTGTCAATTCGATTAGCAATCAACAGGTAATCATTTGTGCCACTTTCGCTGAGCTTATTTTAACAGCAAATCTACATACCTATCTATGTATGTATGTACAGTACGTAAGCGAGTGTTTTAATACATAATATAAAAAAATATACGATACACTTCGCTATATATTTATGTATGTGCAGATATGGACTATATACTTGTGTACTTTTTTATTTTTATTTTTATTTTTATTCATTTGCATACATGTTTAATCTACCGGTATCAGGGTTGTCGAATATCCGCTTCAATTGCCTTGCTCAGGTTGTGAATGTTCCATTCCATATATACACGCAAACTATTTATAGTATATACGTGGGTGCATTCTATTCTTTGGACTCATATTTGATGTAACAATTATTTAAAGGCATAATTAAAGCGTTAACATGGCCAATTACATATTTAGTCCTATTTTTATACGTGGTCTACTATTTAGATACTATATGCAATGCCATTTGATATAGAACTTGATAAGCTGAGCATTTAAGTATGTATAATAAATATGAGTTTTTTCTCGAAAATAAGACGGCGAGTCGAAAAAGCAAATAAAAGAAGGATATTAAAGTTATAAATATTTCTGTCATCGATGATGTTATTGCTGACCTTGAATATCGCTTGTCAGAAGATTTAATTATTGAATTTCAGAATTTAAATGGCAACCAGTGATGACAGTTAAGTCGCAGATGGGTTCAAACATCAAAAAGTAGCTTTTGTAGAAACAGCAGATAGGTCGTATTGAATAAGCCCTCGATATATTATTTTGTACCAAAAATTTAAGTTTCAATCTTTGTGCAATACTGAAAAAATCAACAAACTTTTTAATTAGATTTCTTCGAAATATTTTGAGTATGCGGTTCTGCAGCCCTTTAAATTTTAATATAAACAAGTAAGATAGTCTAAGTTCGGGCGGAGCCGAACATTAAATACTCGGCGCAAGTATTAAATATATGTTTTTTCACCTTTCCGAAACCTTCCGCTAGATGGTAAGCCGGGGTGTATCAATTTTGAGTAAATTAGCGTCCTTCAATTTCGAAATATTGAAGTTTCAAGCATTTCTGANAATACGAAAATTTAAAAAAATTAAATTTAAATTAATATGAATAAGTTTCAATAAAATTTCTTTATTCCACTTTACCAGATTTCAAGTTAAATTTTGTCAAATTTTTGCGATTCAAAAATATTTAATTTTTTCAAACCCCAAAAAATTTGTTTAAATTTTTGAAATTTTCTTTTGTGTCTCTATTTTGTACGTAGATAAAAATAAAGGACTGCCCCATAAAAAATTTAGATGTTGATATTTTTAAGTACCACCCTAATACTCCTGCAATATAAATCTACAAACTGTTGACATTCGCTCCAAAAATCCACTTCACATAAAAAACAAGTGGCAGAAGGCGACAAAAATATTAAGAATTCGACCAATGCACTCGTAAATGAGCAGAAGAATGCAAAAGAAACATGAAAGAAAAGTAAAGAAATGAAAATTTAGCTTTTTACAAATATTAACATAAATCTGCTAAAATTTATAATCGTTGCTTTGAGTGCGTGTGCACACGTGCGTGTTGAAACGGCCACCGAGCAGTTGGTATGAAAAGTACGTGCTAGTAAAACATCTAAAGACAATTCAATTTTCAGAGCAAATTATACTTACATACATACTTACATACGTGCAAAATATATGAAAGTACTTATAAGCGCGCCTATCATTTATAATACACCTACAGCGGAAAGTTCCTCCGAAGCTTAGAAGCGCCGCAGTATGATATTTTTATTAAAAAATCAGTGAATATGAAATCTTCTGGAAATATCAGAAATTGGCGCGATAAAAAAAGTTTTGGAGCGTAATATCAGTTTTCAGATCTAGTTAATTTTGAGAGGAATATTTACGTGGGCAGTTTGACAAGTTTAATGATATTTTGAATTTCCCGCGAATTAACTTTAACCCGGCCGCCATAGACGAGAGGGGAGTAATGTAGGCGCAGAGTTCAATTCCTAGTCCCAGAAACATCAAAAGAATACGTTTTTTTTGATGATAGCGTTCGGTCGCTCCTAGGCAGTTAATATAAATCTTCGAGAACATGAAAAAATGCTACGCTTTAAGAGCAACCGTGTGGCCACTTCAAATGAACTTTGACACCTTTCACCCACTTTCAAAACAGTGGACTCCTCCGGGCATTAAAGAATGTCAGGCTGGTCTGTCCGTTAAAAGTCATAGATTTTTTTATATATATATATTTTTTTTGGGCTCATCGATTATTTTGAAAAGGATAACACGATCACCGATCACTAATATATCCCATCGTTTTTTTTTTGTTGGAAAATATCACTCACGCTATATTCCGCCGATTGTACTGTTTTCATTTACGAATAAATCGAAGTAGATTGTTAGATTTCAAAGACCTCAATTGGTCGCCCCTCAACACATCGCTGCCAAAAACCTCATACTTAATCCTTACAAAATCGCGGAAGGGACTCAAAAGGTGTTGCGCCGACTCATCCTCTTCAATGCCGGACAGTCAGGTGTTTGTGCTACGTAAAGTGTCCAGTTAAAAATCCCACAAGTTTCCTGTAGTCCAATCCGTTCATTGTAATCAAATACTTAGCACGACCCTCCGAGAATGAGGGCAGCATGAGTTTCACCCGTCTGCATCCTTTTGAAATCTCCCAGTCATTGTTATGTATAATAGGATGCGGATCGAGCCCTCTCTGGGCAAATGGTCAGATGCTTTGCTGGCATCTAGTGTAAAATAAGTTCGTTATGTTTTCCAACTTAATTTAGTCGAGACTTGCATTGCCGAACCAGTCTGGAAGTAGCCAGAGGAATGCCGAATGAATTTCGTGCAGCGTGGCTATCACCACAGACAAGCAAACTTCTGTTTCTCTACCTATTTTCCACCATGTAGCAAATGGCCTTGCATATTACCCAAGAGAAAAGCTAAGCTCACCACCATTACCTTCGATATACATAGACACGAGGTCCTGACGCAGTGCCTGTTTTGGATCCAACAGTAAATATTCCACAGTGTTTGAGTTCGGGCTCACTGTTAGAACTCAGGAAACTTAACCTTTTAGAATCTTCTCAGAAAAGGTAATAGTGGGTCTATCCTCAGGCAGATAAAGCTCCCGTGTAGCACACGGCGATTGTCCTTTGCAGTTTGGAAAGCGGATTTCCCGAGATATTTTCTGAGAGTCTGCTCCACCATACCAGTGATGCACAACTTATAAGGGGTCTGATAATGAATTGTGGCTCCTTTAAGTCCTCTTATAGTGAAGTGCACAACAAGTAGTTTTGATTTAGTTTTGATTAGGTTAGCGGATAGCTCATGCTCAGTACACCAAGTGTCAATCATATTCTGTTTTTTTTTGCGCTTCCCTGCAAATAATTGACGCAAAACGTTCCGTAATGAGGCAGGCCACATCATCTACATAGGCCTGGACGTAGATACCAGAGTAATTAACAGTGTTAAAAGGAAATCAATTACCAGTACTAGAGCACGGCTGAAAGTACGACGACCTGAGGGTAGTCCTTCTTAACACCGCAAGTGACATATTGACCTTCTTCTGCCTGAATCCTAATCATCCGTCACAATGCGAGCATTGAACGAATCCAGTTTACCAGCACAGCATCTTTAACCGAGTTGCATATAATACTGAAGGCGGACTTATCAAAAACACCATCAATGCCTACCTAAAATGTCCAATATGAACGCCTTCTAAGTGATGGCATTGCTTCTTTTGGAAATTATATTCTGCAGAGCAGTCTTCGAGGATTTTCCCGGCTGATAGGCATGTCGACGAAAAGACAGAGGGTGAGATGAAAAAGGCTCTTTACGAATGCGCAACCTAACCTGTTTCTCCAAACATTTCAGCATGAAAGACATCATCCTAATAGGTCTGAAGCTGTTTCATCCTCTCCAACCTTAAGGATAAGGACAACGTCTACTAGTCTCCATGAATGTTGTGTATAAGGCTAAAAGGCATAGTGGAGCGATGAGCAAAGAGCATCGAGAAAAGCGTCGATTTCAAACGCAAATGTTTCAATAGGAGAGCGCATAATGCGTACATACACGTTTGTAATTGAAGCTAGCTCTTCGCTTTGCTCGCCGCTCCACTATGTTTTGACCCTAAGTAAGTGCCACCGATGCAGTAGTTTCGGGAAATAAATGAAATGAGATGAAAATTGCAGTGAGAACGTTTTTCGAGGTCGACAACAGAACACTTCTTATGACAAGATGTCACAATTCTAGCAAGAAACCAGTTATACTTAGAAAGGTTGGTGCCCACATTTCCTCCTCTGCTGTTGAGGGAGAGAAATGTGTAACTATAACCTGATTTCCAGCGAAGTGAGGCTACAGAAGAACAGAAAGAGTTCCAACCCCAGTCTCCGTAAATGAACCATAAGGCGTCTTGACCGAATCCAGCTTTGTGGTTTGGTCCCTTTACCAACCTAACCGTTCGACCCAAGGTTTCAACACCACTGCTGTACTCTTTGGTAGAAGCCCTTTCGGCAGAGCGATTTAGCTTCTTGTGCTTTCTTTGGGTGCAGCGATAGCGTCCTCAGTGCGCCTCACTGTTAGTTAGGGGTAAGGAGTTTTCTTGAATCATTTCTCAAATTCTGACGCTGCTTGTTTCATCGAGGGATAAAAATTTGCCAAAAAACTTGGGTATTTGTGGCTACTTCAAAGCTTGCGCTTTATTTTACCTATTAGAGTATGGAATGGACTATAAAACTACATACCTCAAAATTTTTTAAAAATTTCTGAATTTTCAAGAACCTTTTTTGAAATTTTTAAATTTTTTTTGCAAAGTTTGAAACTTGGATTTACATGTTTTTTTATAGAATGAACTATGTTTTTATAAAAAAATAACTTAAACTAAATACGTATTATAAAATAACCTTGGCATTGCACTCAATTTTTCGATTTGTCTCTCAATAACTCGTTAAAGACCTTTATGAGCACACCACAACAACACAACTTACGGTAAATAATTTTATTTCTTAAAATAATTTTCGAACACTTACTATTGCCGACAGGTGCGTTTCCTTTATGCTTTTAATATGCTCCAAAAACAAATCGCGTACTTTTCAGCACTAATAAATTACTTTCCCTTTTTATCAAAACTTGTAGCACAGAGTTAATTTGTGGTTATGTTTTTAAATTAACACAACTTTGGATTCTCATTAACTCAAATCAAAGCGAAGAAAAATCGGCGAAAATCAAAATAAAAACACAAGAACCGAGAACAATTTCACAAACAAAATACAAATCTACCGGTTACTGCTGACGATACGAGTACTTTAGAATACAAGTCACGAAATTTACGAGCGAGTAACGATGCAGCGACTTTTGTGGAATTCGCGCGAGCTAAGCGTTTCCTTTCAAAAATCCTGTAACACGGCGGTTTTCACACGAAACTTCTGTTTCAGTCGACGGCTGACGAGGCAGTGAATTAACTTGGCTAATTGATCGTTTAAGTATAATTCGTTCAGGCCTTACCGGCGATTGCGAGCAACTGAGTTGGTGATGATGAAAAGCGCAAGCAAATAATAAAGAATTAAAAAAAGCAAAGTAAACAAATAGCAACAACAACAATTAGCTACACATTTGATGTGCGCGACGCGTACGGTGACAGCGACGGTTACAATAGGGCTATTCGCGATTCGGTGCATAAGAGCTGACAAATTTATGCAATTGCATGAAATATGCCATGGATTGTGAGCGACCTTTAATAAACTGTCATGGTAAAACTTTTTTAATCAACTGATAGAAATGTCAACCAGAGTTGCAATGCATAGCATTTTTATGCTATGGATTTTCGGTATTGCAAATTTGTCAAGCCATGACAAATGCAAATGCGTGTATTTTGTTTGTGTATTGCAAATAATTTGCAATACAAATTTGCAATGCAGTGATGCTAGGCCATTTGCACCGGATTGCGAATAGCCCTAATGTTTCACCCTGCACCACCATCAGCGACCAACCCAGCTTCTCACGCGCGCGCCACAACGCCGACGTCGCGCTGTTGTGGTCACCCGTTGTAATTAAAAGAGCGCAGTGAAAATAATAACACAACGGAGCAGCACCCATAAAACACCAAAAAATTCAATGAGAATTCAGTTGGGTGAGCAACAATTGTTGAATGATTACAACGGCACGAGACACAGTGGTGCAAAACTGAAATTTGCTGCTCAAAAGAAAAAATTTTTTAAATCAACGCAATTTCTTGTTCACCTAAAACTTTTATTTTATTTAATAGGCAATAAAACTGTATACCTAGCAATTTTTTAAAGTTCTACAAAAAAAATTATTTTTGGTGAACTTTTTTTAACATATCGGTTTTTTATTTATTTTTTTTTTTGTTTTGAGAGAGCCACAAAATTGTTTTTAATTACTGAGTTTTTTGTATTATATATACAAATTTTTAATACGTTCGCTACCAAGCGTATTTAAGCACTGTTGTGGGTTTTGGTTGTCATTGGGTATCTCAGAAACTCAAATTCATAATAAAAGTAATTGTTTTAAGCCTGACACATATATGTGACGCTGGTCTATAGAGATATCTTTCGGTATAGACAAAGGTCACATTTAAGTTATAGGCTAAACTTCAGGGTTTTATCTAACTCAGTTTTATTCTAAAATACAAAGCTTACATAAAATTATATCTAGGGGAAAACACAGTAGCATTATGGCTTATTTTGGGCGTGAAATTCTCTGAAAAATGCCTCAATACTTGGCCTTTATGTTCAAACAAGCCTAAATATATGTAAATACTTATCATCCTCTGAGTATTTATTTCACTATGAAGCTAATATTTTCTCTTAAGTCCGTAAAGACTTTCACACGTGCACTGTAAATAAACATAGCCTCATACTTTACAGGTAGCTGTAATCCCGAGACCACATGCCACACACGTGTGCCAGACCTTCCTATAGACCATACTGTATCCAACAACCCGCTATTACAGACGGCGGTGAATGCAGGTATAATTTAATTAAGTTAGACCGGCATCACACATTTGTGTCGGCGGTCCCACGTGAAAACCCAGCTGACACATATATGTGACGCTTGGTAGCTAACGTGTTAGGTAAAAAACAAAACCGACTCTGATTCTCATATACACATTTAAGCGTACCGTTAATCTTTTCATGATCCAATAATCGGAATTATCGAAATCGGTTAACGTGGTCCAAAGTTGTGCGGTAACATACATAAAAAGTATATTACGACGATTTGATATTTAATCTCCTCCAATTTTCTTCAAATTACATGGGTTTTCTTCAACAAATAAAAATTAAAAAATCGCACACGAAAAATCTCTTCGCAATTTTATCATTATTTAAAAAATTTAATAAAGCGGGTGAAAAACTAAAGCTTTACCCAGAATTGCATCGGACGAAAGTAAAGCTGTCACAGAGGCATACGCCGATGTTTTTTGGGTGATTTAAATTTATTTCTATTTTACCCAAACCGCCCGCTGTAGAGTTTAAGGCTCTGCAATTATTTGAGCAGTAAATTCCAGTTTGGCACTACTGTGCGTCAGTTCGCTAGCAGCGAAATTCATATCAACGCAAACGTTTAGGTTGACGTTGACGAAAGCTGACAAGTGAGAAGTCGCTGAGAGCATTTTGATTGTTTGTGTAACCTATGGCCGATGTTTGCGCGCGTGTCGGCTACAGAATTTGCAGCAACGGCGGGGCGTTGTCGTCGGCGGCAGTCTGGCTCGCATGAAAATGTGATTTGACATTTTGATGATTTTTCTTTCGCTCAGGCGCCTTGTATGTCTACTCAGCCGTGCAATTCGGCAATTTTTGCTAGCCCTTTTTTTACTTCTATGAACTTTATTGTTGTTATTTTGTATGTTGTTTATTGTTTAAGTCGACTTAATAGCCAACCCATCGGTGAGTGAATGACCACACCTGTGATGTAACAGTTAGTGCCTACCCAAAAAAGTAAGTCGTGAGGCTCAAGGTTGTTGTTATTCAATAACTAATAGGTAGAGGAATATTGCATGTTTGAATAGGCAAAACCCCATCAGTGAGAATCTTGGACTACACAGACTTTTTGGGAGTCTCTATTTTACGCCTGCAGGCTTAGACTCTAACTTTTCAGTTGTTCAGTAGTAGTAGATTTTACACTTGTCCAATGTCTCAAATCCATTTATTCGTCAAGCCAAGATCTGACCGTTACTTACATACATAAATGGGGTTTGACGTTTCATCGAATTCAAATCAAAGCCAATATCCTGCCCATTCTGTAGTCAGATCGATTTATAGTCGGTTATAACCAGTTGGACAGACTATTACTGTTCTTAAAAGCGGCCAAAGTAGTAGTAGAATGACCAAAGAGCCTGGCCTGCGTAGGACCACCTGTCGCTNCTCAGTAGTAGTAGATTTTACACTTGTCCAATGCCTCAAATCCATTTATTCGTCAAGCTAAGATCTGACCGTTGCTTGCATACATAAATGGGGTTTGACGTTTCATCGTATTCAAAGCAGAGCCAATATCCTGCCCATTCTGTAGTCAGATCAATTTATAGTCGGTTATAACCAGTTGGACAGACTATTACTGTTCTTAAAAGCGGCCAAAGTAGTTAGTAGTAGAATGACCAAAGAGCCTGGCCTGCGTAGGACCACCTGTCGCTCGCCAGTACTTACTGCGTTCTGAACTTACTCACCCAGTATTTACGAGTTTCGAAGAAGACTAATTGAGATCACAAATTCCGTTCAATATAGTTGAGCACCGTCCCTTACCAGTTCGTTGGCGACTTCGTTCCCTTCAATCCCGCAATTGCCTGGCATCAGCATGGTGTTATCGTGTTTCCACCTACCAAAAGTTGAAGCGTGTCGAGGCAATTTTTACCACGCGCACTTTTTACTACTTTTTCCAGATTTAATTTGGCTCATTTCATATATGCACCTTAGGGTGCATCACTCTCCACAAAAAAAAAATCTGTACTGATTTCCATCGTCTTTTTGCCTCTCTTGAAAAACGATTCAAACATTTTTATGCAGGCTTTTCAAGTTTAAAGTCTTCTATTATTTGAATTGATATTTTGGAAAAAGAAAATGTCGTTTAAAACTAATTGTCTTATTCATAAAAAATAAAGTAGTTTTTAGAAACTTTATAGAGTGACATTTTCATACAAAATTTTCGATTTGCAAAGTTCTATATTTCTGTTTTAAAGCCTCCATTAATTTTTATGAATTTAAATTCAAATTTCTTGAAAAAAACTCGATTTTTCCGCAATATTTTGGCGAAAGTCTTCAAATATCAGTTTTATATTAATAATTTTATTGACCTTGATGCCGTTTTTTTAATGAAATTTTTAATGCAAATTTGTGTGGAAAGACAACTATAATTTACATTTTTGGTAGAAGTCATAGCAGCCATTTCGGTGATCACCACATCTCCTCATCAGACTTCTTCATCGAGTTCACTAAGATTTGAACCAGCGACTCCGGCCATCAAAGCCAGTGGTGTACCCATTGAGCTAAGTTTGCCATGTAAATTGTTGTTGCTTTTTCTACTTTTCCATTAGTCGACCCAACTACAATCAAGGGTTACTATTTTGTTTAATCAGGTTTATAATTCCGGTTGTCGTCAAGTTCAACTAACGGTAGGCCCACGAAACAGGTAGTTTCAGTAGGGTCCGGCCAAAGTGAGAGGGGTGTTAGTTGAGTGCAACCAAGAATTTGCTAATCGATCCGCGTCCCCAACGCCATTGTAACCACATTCAAGTACTCTGATTAAGTGGACCATACGAGATCGAAAGAGCAGAGAAAGAGCATCTCCTTGTGGCTCTCAGGGAAATTTCTCGTGGCCCTAATACTCATACAGTGTGGCCAAAAGAAGATGTCATTTAGCCGGTGCTCTCGAGATAGATCCAGAAGGCAGTATTGTTGAAAGCCTCTCGATATCGAAGTAGGCACACAGAGAGCAATCTCGTTGGCCAAAATGGTGATTTCTCGATATTACTTACCCGGCAGTGTAGAACTGAAAGGAGCATTTTCTTCAAGTTTATGATACGTACATATGTATTCCCAGTTGCAACTAGCTTTACTTTACTTTATTACTGTTATCCACAGCTATTTTTGGGTAGCCTTGAAAAGATATAATTACCGACTCTAGCTCTGAATTGTTCGAAGGATTCTACCACCGCCGTACTTTGTGCCGGTTAAAGGTGGTGCCAGGTCTGCTATGTCTTCTCGCTCTGTGCAGAATATGTTTATGGGAGACAGGAGACAACTGATCTTGTTCTAGTAAAGAACCCGAGAAATTCACTTAATGTCAGCTTTTAAGAAAGTCTCTCTGTTGAAAGCATTCATTTCAACTCCCATTTGAATAGTTCACACACGTTCTTCAAAAGCCTATTAACTCGATATTTAGCGTTTGTAAGAAAACGTAAACAACTCTTTCCAAACACATCTAATCATTGAAGTGGGGGTGACTTTATTTAAGATAAAAAAAAAATTTGCTTCCGCTTTTGCTAAGCCAAACGTTTTTATAAGGTCGGTGAACATATGTATGTATTTAGCGCATTATACCAGAAATTACAAATTTTTACTTAGGACGGTTTTGTAGATCGCACACGATGTGTGTTTTTGTACTTCTAACAGCAGGCGAATACAATCTTCCACACGTGAAACTAAATACAAAAATTTAAGTCGTGAAAGGCAGTTGGGTAAATACGCGAAATAATAATAAAACAAACATTCTATTTATTAGTACAATAATATGAAACGAGTGAGAGCAATGAAAACGTGAACGTGAATTCGCTTTCGTGCACGAGGTGCCATATAACACTTTTTCTCACCTACATATGTACATATTTATATGTGATTAGCTAATTCACGCTTATATGCATACATATATGTATATAAAAGCTTATCTAAAAGTGTAGATATGTATATGAATGTATACTAGGGTGGTCGAAAGACAGTAAACTCGGAATTGTAATGCTCTCCTCCCCTAGGATTGTTCTATATCGAAAAATGTGTACCCCTGTTTTTTATTTTGAAATAAAAAAATATTTATAGGTCGTCCAAAGCGCTCAAATTTTTCCATGTATTTTTATGGGGAAAAATTAATATTTTTATATGGGAAAAATTAATTTTTTTCGTAGAAATGGTGTAGAGTTCTTGAAAGTCAATATTTTTCGATCGGAAAACTGTCGTTCAGGAGACTTTCAATAATTTTTTATTTACCAATTTTTTAATTTTTCGACCCCCCTAATGTATACACACAACAAAATTACGGTGCCACTTAATTATTAACTAAGAAATATTAATATTTTATTCCAATTATTTTTTTATTTGACGTGAAAAAGAACGACACACTCCGGATGCCTTCTGATGTCGCCTGATCACCACCTTCATAGCGAGGCCCAAATACACGTCCGATGGCATCTTTTCGAATACATGGACGCGGTCTAGACCAACAGTGGCCAACTACAGGGCCCGACGATGTACTAACAAGTGGTCAACGGCATTCATAGAGAGCCGGTAATCACCTATCACGGCTCTCGACCTATGAAAGCCGGGATCGGAGCCCAATTACCACCTATTGCTGACTCTCCGGTTCGACTGCCATGAAGGACCCGCGGCACTCTGATCCAATACAGTCAGGATATTGTCAGGAGCGTCAGGAGCTATCTGTGCAGGCTCTCTCTTCATATGTCAGCCCAATACCACCCAGTTTGCACCGCTCTCCCTTTGGTCGGACGATTGATGGACCAAGGGACCCAGGCGGGGCTTAGTAGTTCCGCCACAACAACAACAACCACATACGTATATAATAAAAACAATTTTTTTTTTATCAAGTTTTTATTATGTATAAACTTTCGACTTTAGCAAAGTTGGAGGTTTCGGTTAGCGTGTTCAGATTGATTGACGTACTCCGTATTGGTGTATGGAGGAGACTCAGCAAACTCGCGAATTACCAGAAGCCAGTATGTCCGTTGGTCCGTCGTTGTATTTATTTGACTTTGGCGGTGATAGCGGTTGAGGCGTAAGTAGGCGTGGCTCCACGAAAGAATACTATATGGCAAGTTTTTTGTAATATTTAAATCGTTTACACATACATACTTTCGTACATATGTGGTTCAAATATCGGCCACCCCAACATACTTACAAGGTCATAAACATAGTTACTTGTACTGAAGTTGGGTTTTGCCAGTACTTGTAATTAAGATATCGTATCTTTTATGGCGCTTAATAAAACCACACATTGGCACTTTGATAATCGCAAAAACGAGCAACGTCAAATGCGAAAACAAATACGAATTAGCAGCGAGTTAAACTGAAATTATTTGCATGTAGTTCATAGTTAACAAGTGGCGAACATGTTATCACCTAACTTTTTGAGGGAAAGCGAACTTTTTTACCGAATGGAAAATAAGTTTTTATGTATGTACATATGTACAGACGTACAAAAATTTATTTACTAAATGTTTTGTTATAATAAGTTTTGCTTCTCAAATAAACCAATGAAATATTTGTTTTAAAGACTCGAAAAATATATGTTGGAATTTTTAAGACGTTTTTGAGGTTAAGTTTATATGGGAGGTTTGCTTTTAAAGAAATCGATCACGCAAATTTTTATTATTTTTTTCTTGATTTATGCCCATAAATGTTGCATACGGAAAATTTAGGTTCTTCGCCAACTCCTCCTAATTTTTCTAACCTTTAGTTATAACAAATTTTTTGAAATTTGTTGTTTTCTCTTGAAAGTAAAATATTATTGTAAGTACATAGATTGCGTTCTCTTTACTTGACAATTTGCAGAAATCTGTTAACTTTGATGTTCATCTCAAAATCGCTTCAAATTTCGCAATTAATTTACGAGTTAATTCAAATTTCCACTACTTTTTTCCTATAAGCTCTGCTTTATACCTTTCCTAATACCATACAAATTTGTAAACTTATAATTTTGATGCCGAAAAAGGATTAAAAGAAACTTGCGAACATAACGTTAGCAACTTAAGGATCTGCCCATATCCAGAGTAAATTTTTATACACGGTCAAAAATTTGGGTTTAATTTTTAAACCGCGCTGGGACTACTGCCTTTTTAAACTTTTATTGTCTACTTTTGAAACCAGTCAATAGTTTTACGCAATTTTTAATATATTCTGGTTTACATTTTAGCCCAAAAAGTTCGTGGTTTAAAAATCAAACCAAAATGTTTTAATTCTAGTTTCTAGGTTTCATATATAGAAAATTTGGTTTAAAATCTAAACCGAAATAGAATAGCGAAATGTGGTGTTGATTCAAACTCAACACATGAAAGCACATTTACATGCGTGGCTGTAGCTGAGTGTGCAAAGATGTTTGATACAATTGGTTGCTACCAAGGCTGTCCGTGTTCAATCCCAACCAGACGGAGCATGAAATTTAAGATTGATTTTTTTTTTTCTTAATTATGAAAATGTTTGGGTTTAAAATTTAAACCGAATTGTTTAAATTCTAAACCCGACATATGTGCTCTCTTTTTTTAAACTTGGAAGGTTTGTATTTGAAACTGAATTTAGTTTGGTCATATATGTAGTCCAAAAAGTTTAAAATTAAAACCGAAATTTTTAACCGTGTACTTACTTTTATTTAGAAGTACTTAGTGTCTGAGTCGCTTGACAAAGCAAACGCTGCAGACTCAGAATTAAAAAGAGGAAAAGGCAAATGTAAACCATGACATTTTCCTCTGACATGAAAGGCCAATTTCATATCTGCCATGTGTGTCTTCATAAAAGAACTAGCCCGAGAAGCCAGATGAATACAGCAGACAATAAAGGCATGACCAGAGTTTCAAGATCTTCCGATTCAGCTTCCGTTTGTAGTCAACGAAAAGCCTGCTACGATTATTTATGTATGTATGTTATTCGGAGGCATACCTTTTCAACGGCCTTCAAACGGCAGGATTATTCTGTTTCTTCTAATGCAGCTGTCATAGAGGTCTGATTGAAAAAACTTGGCTTGAAAGCCTTCATCTAGAAGCGCTCTTAAGCATCAATGCAAATGCATCAGAATTGGTTGTGATTGAACTCAGAAATAGGTTTTTGTGTGTTCTGACGAACGGGGAATTTCGAGTTAGTCATCATTGAATATAAAACTCGACAAGATCGACTTATACTGTTCATGAAATATTCTGTTATACTACATAAACTTATGTATACATACTAAAGGTCTGCAAATATACCAGCAGAAATACTCTTCACATGTGTACATGAGTAAATGGAACATAAATTTTAGAGTACTAAAAAAGATGGGAAGAAAAAAAGAGAACATCATAAATTTGAATAACTGAGCAATGTTACTCAACAGTGCTCTGCTACATAAAACACTGTTTCGCTTTTCCAAAACACTTGAGTATGTTGATTGAATTCAGCAGTATTTGAAAACTTCATAGGAAGTATACGAATACTTATGAAGATTTTTCTTTCAAAATGTTATCATTTAACATAATGTTAAGAAAATTCATAAATTTTATTTTCATTGTCGAATTTGATTCGTTGTACACATTTTGCATTGTGTATTATTTGAACTCTCGTTCGTGTGATCCGCAGAAAAGGATTAAAATTTAAAAACTAACTAATACAACTAAAGTAAAATCTGTGGAAAATTAACAATAAAATACTTTTTTCGCAAAATTTATAAAGGACCCTTTATTTCTCAAAAAAAACTGGGTAACAGTTATTCGTCGCCACGCTGTACAACTTGTGTCATAATATAATTTCTGTTTTAGATCTAAAACAAAAAAATTGCGCATTTTTCGTTTAGGTGCGGAAAATTCCAAACATAATCGAGTCGCTTTTAATTGCTGAAATTGTTTACAAATCTTTCTCGTTTAAGTAAATATGGAAGCATTTAAGGATATTAGTCTCCTTCATGCATCAATAATACATACATGAGATATGTAAAAATTTTATTTGCGTTGGAACAAGTGACCTCAGTTATATTTCAACTCACATATTTATGTATGTATATATATATGAAAGCTTACAAATAAATGTATATTAGTATTGTCAAACGAAAAGAAAATGTAATTTGTTTATGACTACGTTATATTTATGCAATAAATTTGTAGTATATGTATATGCACAACATATGAGTTATTTGTGAGTATAAAAATAGTGTTTGCAAATGCATAAGTATTGAAGGAAAAGGAAACAGGCAGCTGTAATAGTTAGTATAACGAATGTGATATAGTACTATCTACAAAGGTGAAAGCGAAGGTAATGAGAGGGTAAAATGTGTAATAATGGCGAAATAAGTTATTGTGTGCTAAGAAGTCTAGGAGAGCAATAAAAACTTGTAAAGATAATATGTATACTGAAATAAAAAAAGCGTCCTTCAACTATGTTTAAAATTTTGCTTTGACAATAATAAATTTAAGATATAGTTGGCGCATAAAAAGCTTTCTTTTCTTTGAAAGTCAATTGTGACTTGATGAAATTGCGAAAGAAAATAGTTTTAGAACCAAGAAATTGTTAAGAGAAATACAATTAATAAGTTCCGGCAAACCAAGCTTTCCGATATCTTAAAAATATCTTAAGAGTATCGGCAACGCTTTCATTATTTTTTAACGAATTTCAAAGAAAATCATATGAATGGTGGAACGAACTCGTAAAGGAATTTCTATACGGTGCTTTAAGGAAAATTCTCAAAATAAATCAGAACAAATTTTTCGCATCCGGCATGAATCACTATGACGATATCGTATTGTCTTGCTTCATGAAAACCAAAAATTGTTTGATCCTTCGTGCGTTCTTGCACGATAGTGAATTCAGGCACTTATTTACTAAATATTTAATTTTTTTTAATCGTTTTTTTTTCAAGACTGGAATTGAAGATATACTTGCATAAATCTACACATGCTTTAATTAAGTAATTTTGGTTTTCCATGAAATGTTAAGTTTAATCGACTGACTGTATTTTAGCAATATAATAAACATTAAGTGCATTATTTTGTAAACGAGCGACAAAATAACGCTCAGCTCGGATAAAATTCACTTTTAAACCAAACCAAGCCAATGGAAATTAGTAATTATGCGAGTATTTCATA
>NW_016161759.1:21287-27755 GCF_001687245.7 Rhagoletis zephyria | reverse complement strand
ATATATGTATACACTTATTTAAAATATAAATCTGGAATGTAAAGAAATGATCCAGCGGAACTCGGTTAATTGGTCGAGTTTGTGTTGTTGCTTTGCATGTATTTCGTAATTTTACCGAGCGTTCTTTTGTAGCTCGGTTGCAAAAGAATGCGCCTATCAACGTCAATATATAACAAGCAATTATTAGATTAAGGCAATCAGGGTTATCAAAGCAAAGGCTGCTCAAAACAATGCACAATAAATAAATAAATAAATATTATGAAGGATTTTTTTGGGAAATTTTACATACGTACATATGTGCGGTGTATGAGTGTACATGACATCCCAACAAGCATTTGAGTAAATGTTTTTAAAAGTAACTTAAAGTAAGTTTGCTATGATAAGCGTTTTTAATATTCAGTTTATTTAAAGTTTTTTTTTTTTCAAATAAATCTTTAATAAGCGTTGAACGCGAATGTTTATGAATCACTTAAACTTAGAAATGAAATGCAAATACCAACGATATGCGGCTGTAAATAAAAAATTTTTTCAATTGTAAGTGACGTGTTTACGTTCTTTAAAATATATTTCAATTGAAATTTGTGTTAAACAATTTTTATTGAGCTTGAGGCCGTTTTTAGTGAAAAAACTATTGTGGAAAAGCAACAATAAGTTGAAAAATGGTAGAAAATTATTGTTGCTTTTCAACAATAGTTTTCCATTGAAAACGGCCTCAAAGTCAATAAAATTGTTGAATATAATTATTATAAGGCCATAAATACAAAAAGAAATTTTGAAAAATATTTTAAGAATACATAAACATTTTGCAAGAAATTTCAACTATGTATTTGCTTAACCAAAATCAAGAGCTCCAAAGTCAAGTAAGTAAAAGATGACTCATACCATAGATGTTGCGGCTTGTATGTATGTATGTATGTATGTACATATGTATATTTAAAAATGTAGTCACGTTTGAATTTAGCTGTTTAATTGGCTGACTTGCAGAAAAGTGCAATAAATTTCAATACTAAACATTTATTGATGTTTTGCTTTTCGGTGCTATCTTTAGGATAGAATAATAGTCTTATACGCTTTAATAAATATGGGCATCGCTCTCTTTTTCAAAAGTGTAATAACTAAACAGTTATAACTTTTGACATGATGCATTAAAAATGTTCATATACCGGAAGTAAATCTCTAATAAATACTGGTTCAATATTTTGTTAGAATTTTCTTGCAAAAAAATTTCATTAAGTGTTGCTTAGCAAAAGCTCAGAAATCCTTTTTTGCCGTTTTCTGAAAATTGCGAAATTTTAAGTTAAAACACTTATTCAGAAGTGAGCTATATCCTTGTGACCGTATTTGTGAAACGTCTGACAATAACACTTATAAAAGGTGTTTATTATAAGACTTCTCTAATCGCGTGACTTCAGCACAGTTAGCGACAAAGCGAAATTCATTGATAAAATCTAAATCTAAGTACATAGATGACTACCAAATGCTTGCTTCTAGGCGCCTTATAAGAAAATTTGCGTGGACCAATGCGAAAATAGTGTTGAAAAGCAAAAACGGGTTTTCAACAAAAAAAAAGCATTAAGAAGTTTAGGTTTAAACGACTCAATAACATACTCTTTCTCACTTATGGAATACTAGTCCCTTTCAATGTTATGAGCTTTGCGATTGTTTTATTTCAAGTAGTGAGATACTCTGCAATGATTTCATTAAGGGATGGTATGATCTCACAGAAAGAACATTGGTAAGCTCTAGTTCTATGCAATTTACGCAATAAAATCATTGTAAGATATCTCAAAAGTACAGATGCGCATTTTCTCTTATAGAGTAGCAAGAATCATCCTTGTTTCATAAGGTGAAAGAGTTCATTCCCGTTTATTGGCTAACGGAGCCGTGTGATCTTTTAAATGTCGTTCAACTGAGGCCACAGATGCACCTTCCGCGTTTTATTTTGGAAGGCTGTAATCGAATCGTTCCTTGCTAATTCGTAACTCAGGCGTCCCAGCACCTACATTTATTAATTCGATTTTATAAATCTGGTCTATCTCGATCACAGCACGATGAAGCGGAGGTGGATGTACGATTGCATTTAGGGTGTACGCGGGCGTGAAGCAAAGGGGCAATTTTGCGCTTCCTTCATTTAGTCATCTAAAAAGTAAATTCTTATTTAAAATATGTGTATCGATCACGAAGTTAACACTCGTTATGAAATTAAACCAGATCGTATTTACGATAAATTCGGATTTTTAAAATATCTCGACTTCTGCGCTCTATCGGCATCATTGTTTGCAAAAGTATCTTTTATTAAGCAAGTAATATCTGCATATATTAGGGTGGTCCTTAAAACTCAAATGAGCGATTTTTTTTACACCAATCGGGATCAAAATTTATATGTGATATCTTCGTCTAAAGTAGCATCGACATAGGGGGTTGAGGTTTAGGAGATCTAATGTAAAAATTTGCTTCCTACATTTAAGGATCACCCTAATATATATAATATGAATTCGAACCTAATCACACCAAAGATATGGGGTTCGATGGAAGCACCCGTTAGCGGGTATATTTTATTGCAAAAGGTGTTTATTACATAATAAATATATATTTCGAAAATGATCAAAATCGGTTAAAAAATACGGAATTTCCTTATTACTGCTATCGTTAAGCCAGAGACATTTTGACAACTTTTAGTTATCCTCTTTTGTTTATTTAATGTTTTTCTTGGCTTTAATAAAAAAAACGTTTCCGTTTTCAAAAATAAAAAGGAAATACATACATACATACATACTTTTTTCATATACAGAATATAAAAAAGAAAATAAGCATTTTCCAAAGCAAACTCTTTTAACGAGCAAAATTAATTTTTTTGAGTAATCATATTTCAATTAACTCGATTAATCATCGTTTTGAGTAATCAAAATCTTGATTACTCTAGTAATTGATTAACCAAATAACTGATTAACCAACTTGCTCGAGTAATCGAATAATCATACAGCCCTAACCAGAAATATAAATATTCAACAAACATTTTATCGAAATTTCAAACTTTTTGTATGCAATTTTATAGCCCATTAAATTATAATATAATAAAGTGCCTGTTTTAAACGGAAAAAAATTTCGAACGTTTATTTCACCACGCACGCACTCATACTTGTACCTAAGTTGCTCGAAGTTATTTATGGTTTTCAAGTTTTTCACTGCCAGGTACAATAATAATCTATACATGCCAATTTTACGTTAAAGAAATCTAAATCTTATCAGATTGATTAATTTTGTATGAATGAATTGTAAACCAAAAACGCAGAAAGTTTAAAATTATTTTGATTATTTAATAAAGGTAACCAGCTAAAATTCACTTGCGTTATAAAATAATCTGACTACATTTCCAACACTATCTTTAGGATTCCAATAAATTTAGTTTTGTATTTGATTGATAAAAGCTACTGATAGAAAGAAGTTGATTTAATAAACAAGAAAGGTCATATGTATGTATGTATTACTTTAAGGCAACTTTTACTTACTTTTGCTTTAAGCTGATGGTTGAGGCTTACGATTCCAGTGTCGTCTCCATGAGCCAGCAGCATCGGGATTTTTTATATGTATGTAATATAATGCCTCTTCGGTTCAGATTTACAGCCCCTACATATAACGCTTTACAACATCACATTGAAGACGTGGAACGAAAGTACCTCATACGCCATGGTGACTGGATGAAGAAAACGACCATAAAGTATTTATTACGTAAACAATTGGAAGATGGCTAAAAAGTGTGGCTGTTAAAAGGCATACAAATTGTTAAGTTTTTATGTAAAAAATTATGTCTTGTTTTCACATTCCGCAAAAAATATGTCCAATTATTAGATTAACAACAGTTTTTGTCTAGTATTGAATTATCGAAAAATAGTATACACTTACTACCACGAAAATTTTATATATTTCTTTGGCGCAGCTGCTATTCAAAATCTGACTTGTAGTAGGCAAAAAGTAATATCTTCAGCTTGCTTAGAACTGATCGCTGCGTTTTATTCCATACCAAAAGGAGTTTGAAATCACACTAATTTCTACCAAACGCTGATTTTAATTCAATATTGAATACAATAGTTCGTGTTAAAAATAAGTATATGTACGTACACTGTTTATGCACTATGTAGATATATGTATGTATGTATAGTAGATATGTATATATTATGAGTTGGTCTAAATGCAAAACCACGTGCATATCTCGAGACATTTATGTTACTCGTACTGACGTTATTGCGATTTTTGTTCTCATTTGTTTTTAAGCAAATAATTTATTCCTTTTCTAGTTGCCCTTTTTTCGCAATCTTTATAAGTTTTAATGTTTTATAAGTTGAGATGATAATGTCATATACTTTTTATTGATAAGAGCTTTTGGAAAATTTAGATATTAAAACATTGACGTATATACATACATAGGTAATAATTATTCAAATAACAGAATAATCTTAACGACGTTATTGAGATAAACATTGAATTTCTGAATGGCGACATTAAATATCACTCTAAACTTAGTTTATAAACGTGCATTACTTTAGCTGTCTGATTGGAGGTGTATGCATGAAATTGTGATAGTATAGGAGCTTATAAGGCCGCGCTTCCCCTTCGATGTATAGGCTACACATTGGCTATTTTCCAAGTCGTTAAATTCGCAAATTTATGTTGCCTATGTTGGTGTGCATTAGGGATGTTTCGAACGTCATATTTTTCGCAGTCACGAATTCGATTGCGAATCCGAATTTTCGGAATGCGAATGTGCGAATGCGAATCGTAGGAATAACATTAAAAATTGTTTCAAATATTAGAACAATGAACGAGTACTTAATCCACACAGTGTTCTAATCTAGTTGTCAAAGTTCAGAAGGGGCATATTATATTTCAAAAAAAGTAATTTTGCTGACTTTTCTCCCATGAGGCGATTTCTTAGAGGCTCGTATATAAGGCCAGCTGCACTGAACAATTACGCACTTGCAACGCTGGATGGAGCGCTCACATATTTGCGGGCCACATCTGTCAATTTGTCGTATTTTAGTTTAGTTTATAAAACGCCCTACGCGTGCTATGCTACTGCAGATTGTGANTCGCATATAAGGCCAGCTGCACTAAAGAATTGCTCACTTGGAACGGCGGGTGGAGCGCTCGAATATTTGCGACCCAGATCTGTAAATTTGTCGTATTTTTGTTTAGTTTTCCACCAATAAAGAGGATTTTCACCGAGATGAGCCCGTTTTTCTTTAAGATAGGNTTCTTAGAGGCTCGTATATAAGGCCAGCTGCACTGAACAATTACGCACTTGCAACGCTGGATGGAGCGCTCACATATTTGCGGGCCACATCTGTCAATTTGTCGTATTTTAGTTTAGTTTATAAAACGCCCTACGCGTGCTATGCTACTGCAGATTGTGACCCATGATTCGATACATATCAAATCTGCAAGGTCCACCCTATGAAATTTAGGGAAATTGTCAAATGGAGGACTTAAGCAGGTTCGATATGTATCGCCTCATATGCAGTCCCATTTTAGCTTTGCCCTTACGACGGTAGAACACATTTTAGGCATCTCAACCATCATCGCTATGCTTAGGTATGAGGCCAAGATACAAACACTAAACAAAATTTGACGATTAGTATCCAAACCTAGAGATTAAACGGAACATTCAAATAATGAGTGGTAGATTCAATTAGGAGATATATATTGACATTTTGGAATTAGCTAGGTATGAATTATGGTGATTCACAAGAGGCACTCTCAAAGGCCGGACGCTGTTGAAATTTAAGATTTTCATGTGGCGACTGTTCTAGTTTTTTAAGCCCGCTAGGTACACCTGATTGTCGTGGGAATAGCGTCCACCTTAACGCTAACTTGCAACGCAAAAATACGCTCAGCTATAGCTGCAGATGAAGCCAAACACTTAGTCATAAGACATTTCATAATTATCTCGCATGTAAAAATACCTTCAAATCTTAAAAGCACACGAGTCACACGAGTTATCTATGTATGCAGCCCCATCACAAAGCCTTAACAGTGTGTACAAATGCCAAGAGAAAAAACAACAAAAAGGTGAGTGCAATAAACTCCATACAACCCGTCTTTCTAGGCATATTTGCAGTTCAGATTGCACTTTTGCCCCGCAGACAACCGTCGAGAAATTCAGTCAGAGAAATAGCAAAAAAGTATTGTCGCCTCACAAAGCTGTTTATAACTAATGTTTATAGTTGCAATTAAACACTATATAATACTCGTATATTATACTGATAACATTTGTTGGCCTAAGACTGCTTATATATATGTATGTATGTATGTATCTACATAAATATGTATATCGGCACATAAAAGACGGGCACGAGATTAATGCGATAACGAACGTGATTTTGAAGTGAGTGTCGATGAAGGCATATCCGTTTTTCACGTGAATATCACAAGTTTCGATATTGCTAGATGGAATATTTCTGCATATACCCG
>NW_016161759.1:0-21262 GCF_001687245.7 Rhagoletis zephyria | reverse complement strand
TTCATAATTCTATTAATGTCTGCTTCATCTAAGCTTTTACCGAACTCTTCAATAATCGCTTTTGAAAAATCACCCCAGGTGGACCATAAACACTGGCACCCATCTACCCACATTCGCGCAACACCTTTCATTCGGCTGTATACCGCTAAGAGTAAACACTTCTCTTCCCACCCATAGGCTATCATCGCACTATCAACACGGTCAACGAATTGTTCTGCAGTTAACGTAATGTTATTTGTGGGGTCAAACTCTGGGATTGTCTCCGCGATTTCTTTTACCGAGTATCTAGTACGTACGGTAGACATACTTGAAATATCAAGCACAGGTCCTGCATCAGGAGTACTAGCAGCAGGCACAACTTGTGGTGCAGCTATATTTTGCGCACTAGACACGACACTCAATACGCCAGTTAACATTTGCTTCAATTCATTTATCTGATCCTGAAGTGACGCACTTGCGTCCGCCGCTGCACCCTCGTCAGCGGTATTCTGATTTTCCGGCATTTCGACTTCGTTCGATTTTAATACTTCAGATAGACGTTGGATTAGTTCACTTTTTGTACCGGTGGTACGTGAATTTTTCTCACGTAAAATATCTTTTAACTGCCTTACACTCAACAATGTGAGCTTCACTAACATTTTCTGTTTTTTACTTTTAAATCAGAACTTCTCTTTGTTTTTGTTTACGTTTTGCAATTCTTATTGGACAATTCTTAAACTTCAATTCATCTTACTTTGCAACTTGTGCCATTCACAATGGACACTCTTTTTTTTCTTGTTCATACGCTCTTCTCGTTCTCACTGCTGTATTTTTGTGTTATTGTCGTTAACACTTCGTTGTATTTCGTTATTTGATGCCACTATATGTAGCTTAGATTGGGAAATTCTTCACACTCGTTGCGTCTCTACCGGTGGTCTTTATTCTTAGCACAAACAGTAGTACCGCTCTGCTTGAAATTTATATTTATGCTGCTCGTTTGAGACATACATACACCAACATATGATCGCATGCATGCTCCTTTCGTTCGCACAATCGTTGTTTCTCGTACCACACACACCACTTCGCTGACAATTTATATTTATGCTGCTCGTTTGAGACATACATACACCAACATATGATCACATATATGCTCCTTTCGTTCGCACAATCGTTGTCCCTCGTGCAACAAACAGTAGTACCACTTCGCTGACAATTTATATTTATGCTGCTCGTTTGAGACATACATACACCAACATATGATCGCATATATGCTCCTTTCGTTCGCACAATCGTTGTCACTCGTGCAACAAACAGTAGTACCACTTCGTTGCCACTTTATTTTGCGTTGTTCTTTCGTATGCACACATACATTCATAAATATATCGTATAAATGCTCTTTTCGTTCGCACTCGAGACACTCGAGTAGAACTTGGCTTGTTTTAACATTAATAGACGCGAATTTCTGTCCCTCTTCTGAACTAAAAAGCGCTCTTTTGGCTTTTCGATAATAATTACATAACCCGTCAGGATGGTTTTTAAGTTTAGGTTTAATTAGCGCATTTTAAGATTACAAAGTATATATTATATTAACAAAAATTATATTAAAAGAAATACTGGTTGAAATTAATAGATGACGCGAACGTCCGTACACCGCCAAATCACATCGAACACTCCCCTTTGGATACTGACGTTATTTCAAACATTGACGTTGCTAGGCGGTGTTGCCAGATTCGCTTACACTTTTTGCAATCCAGATTTTTTTAATAATTCGAAGTGATCAATTTGTCTATAAACTTACATATTTCTATTCAAAGCATGGGATTATTATAAGTGACTAGCAGACCCGACGAACTTCGTCCCGCCCAAAATTAATTTTTTTATTGAAACATTTGGTCCAACGTTTTCGCCAGCAATTCACGATCACGTTTGGTTTTGTGGTCGACAGAAGACATATCCTCCATTGCCGTTTTAAATAACCTGACGAAAGCGTTATACCGGGAAGAAGTCCTTGCGGCTCGATGGTGAACCGTCCTTGAGTCTATATAGTATAGTTGGTAACGATTTCCAAACTGGGGAGTATCACTGGTCCACATTATGTTAACGTAAAGCAAAGGCCGCAATGGTTCTGTTGGTTGATTTAACGGGGTTAATTTGACTTTGATCTCTGGTGCCTCCGAATTGACGATTTTTAACAATAACTCGGCAACAGCGCCACCTCGCGCATCTTTTTTGCAATAGTATTGCCCCTGTCGTTACCTATACATATATATCGCGGTAACATAGGGCAACACCGATTTTTTGCTTTAATCTAAGCCTAAGTAGGAGGTTCTACCACCCTTTGTTTCTTTGCTAGAGCTTCTCAAATATTGCAAAAAATTCGATTTTTTGACAATTTCACCACGTTTTTCTCTAAATATGGAGCTGATGGAAACTTTATGCTTACGTCAAAAATAGCGTTGACATTTGCTGTATACTTTTTTTCTATTTTTGTTGGCCTGTGTAATAAGTATCGTTAAATAGCCAATACTCGCATGTTTTCGGCGCTTTCAAACACTTTTCGAACTGTAAACCAATGACTCAATTCTATTCTACGCATATTGAATTTCAAGCAAATCGGACCATAAACCAGATTTTTTGTAATAGATCTGTCCCTGTTCCACTTATCAGAAAAAAGTATCCTATATGTTAACCCAGACAATAAGCTACCCACGTGCCAAATTTCAACCAAATCGGACCATAAATAAGAATTTTTCGGACAGATCGGTCCCTAGCCCACTTTACGGAAAAAATAGATCCTACATGCTAATCTAGGCAAAAAGCTACCTACGTACCAAATGCATTTTTTTGCGTAGTTCGACCCCTGTGCCACCTATCGGCAAAATTTAAATTTTGTGCACTCCTCCTTCTAAATACCTTTCCAAAAAAGCAGCAACCTTCCGAATTGGTTTTGAAACATAAGAGAAAATTGTTCCCAATTGATTCATGCTCACAATGAATTTCACAATTATCCGAAATTGTCCAAGCTTCACAACGAACTTTCCACCTTTACATCGTCCAAAATCATCAAATCATGCGTTAAAATGCAAAATTCCACTTAGAATTTTCTATTTTTCCATTCGAAAGCCATTCGGAAGGAATTGCACAAAAAATTCCATACAAACAAATCAATTTTCGATTTTTCCAATTTCCCGACTTTCCCGGAAGGCTTTCCCAAAATTTTCTTTCGTAAAAACCTTCTCCTGCCAATTACGAATGACTAAAACAATGTAGCCAAATCGGCCCAACCGTGCTCAATTGATGAATTACTGTACATTTTGTACACCATTTTTATATATATAGATTAAAAATGTGCTTCTCTATGACAACAAGCGGGTATCGCATCGACTATTTTCCGAGTATTTTGTTTCGCTGAACTATTTATGTGAATGGCTTTGTAAAACTCATAAATAGTTCCATAGTCTCCAGCTCTCACCGCGATGAATGCGTAAAGGGGAGTGATGCACAGATCTGTAGAACCGAAACCGGGTTCTGTTTAGAGTGCCAAGGACCGAAAAACGTGTTTAACGGAACCGAAACTCGATTCCAAAAGGCCCCAAAAACGGTTCCAGAAGAATCGAAAGTCCATTCCTCAGTGAGAATTTTTGCGAACTCTGTCTTAAAATACACTCCCCAAAAAAATTAAGAGGGGTTTTACAAAAAGGAAATTAAAGGTTAATAGAGAGGCTATCATATCCATATGCCAGCGTACCTGAAAGAAAGTCTCAAGCCCGCAAGAAGCAAAAAATTGCAAAATTATTTTTTCGCGTTTTCTGTTAGGATAGAATTCTGAAAATTTAAATCCTAAAACCTTTTTTAAAGCCTGAACACGACCATTTTTCACAGAAATTTGAAATTTTTTTTTCGTTCCTTAATTTTTTTTTTGAGTTTTGCATCATCTTGGCAGATTGCTAGGTTAAGACAAGCCAACATGTTTGGTCTTTACTATCGAAATCAGATAAATTTTCGTGGACTCAGTGGGAGTCCATCCCAAAATCTTGTGAATCCCCATTTTTTCTTCTCGCCAACGTAGACCCCCGTCCAGTCTCCCGTTGACCACTGATGGTCCACCTGGACCACTTTTGAAATCCCTGGCCTAGATCTTTCATCTTGATTTGGAATCATTGAGCCCCCTGAAATTGTTGCAAAGTGTTTTTATAAAGTTTGAAAAACGGATTTATATGGGTTTTTTTATGAATTATTTATTTTTAAAAAAAATTAGAATGAGTAAACGAAAAGGATAACTCCAATACTGAGAAGAAAAGGGGCCGCTTTTCAACTGGCTGACTTACTGTTGTACGAAGTGTATAGATAAAAGAAGTTTATTCATTCTGATCAACTTTTTATTATCATATATTTAACAAGGCCCTCCATATTATGTAATCAGCGTTATTACATAAATATATTTGAGTTTTTTTTCAAACGTATTTCATGAGCGTTTTCTTAAAAGTGTTTTAAAATAGTTTCCATTATGTTTACCTCACTAAATCTTGTTCCACACTAAGTGCTTACTGTCACGAGAAATAAATATTGTAATAGTAGGTAGACATTTAATATCATATTTATAATTTTTTTACCTACTACTTACTTCTGAGGATTAACACCAGTAGAAAATTCTAATAAAATATTCGCGAAATTGCGCTTAAGTCAAGTAATCGCTACTACGAGTATCACGTGTAAAGAAATCGAGTGGATTACAAGATTACTCTCGACATCGGTCATAAACGTTGTCAATAACAGACAAGTCACACAACGACCCTAGAAAAATGCCGAGCAAGCGATAGGCATCCAACCAGCCAACCAATCAACCAAAGGGAGTAAATAGGCATTTATCTGCAATGCAGTGAATATCTATACCACACACCTCCCTACCACCCACATGCCTGCATATTTAGAGCGACTTGCCTATCTCTCTCTACAAAGGCCTGACTAACTGACTTGACGACTGCTTGCCTGCTTGAAGATAACAATTTCCTTCCCAACCACATTTCTCTTAGTACTCTGTCGCAGTTGGTATACCATACATTCATCATATATACATATATATATTGCTATGTTATTCTGCTACACAAATACCCCCGGTACACGTAATACGCGGCACACAGCACAACAATCCGCCAAAACAGGCAACCCGGCCCAAAATTACCACCGTAGAAGGCAGAAACCCCGAGCGGCAGTGCAGGAGCCCAAGAATTACCCTTAAAACGGCCACAGGAGCTTAAAAAGACCAACTGGACCCCAACTGGTCCGAAGGTAAGTAGTTTCGGACTAGTCCCAAACTGGTTCCCAACTGGTTCCCGGACTGGTCCCCGACTGGGCCCCGACTGGTTACCAACTGGGCCCACAAACTAGTTACCAACTGGTCCCAAAGTGGTAACCAACTGGTCCACTTATACCTCAAGTGGTCCACAAGTCACTTCACTTACAAAGCTTTCGATTTAGTTGACAATAGTCAAACTAATTTTATTTAAAGAAATGGCGTGTCGTCTATTTCCGGTGTAGCAAACGTAGTACATAGGGCGACATCTAGATGTCATCTACCTCGCCCTATTCACTATGCTTTTCAAAGCTTTGCTTTGGTGTCGGACACACAACATTGAAAGTTTCTGGATCCACAACATTGAAAGTTTCTGGATCCACAACATTGAAAGTTTCTGGAACACAACATTGCAAGTTGATAAAAGCGTTGTAATAATAAAATACAGCATATTATTAAACTAAACTCATGTAAATCCGATTTTCAAACCAGGTGGTGGAATGATTCCAGCTATTTTCAAATAAAGCGAAACCTTTTTCAAATTAAATGAAACCTTTTTCAGATTCAATGAAACTTTATTCAAATTAAATGAAACTTTTTTCAAATTAAATGAAACATTCTTAAAAGGAAATTTTATTTCATTTGAATAAAGTTTCATTGAATCTGAAAATGGTTTCATTTAATTTGAAAAAAGTTTCATTTAAACTGAAAGTCCTATCGTAAACCCTGGAAATCTTTTTGCATTCTCAGTCATATTTTTTCTTTATAGCCATTTTAATTTTGAAATTTTTTGCTTGAGTGCTGAACATTAAAATTTCACAAGGAATAACAGTTTAACCCATTCGCTCTCTCACGAAAGCGTCGTGCAAGGGTTCAAATATTCTAGAATATTATTTGCCGAAAAATTTCACAAGAAATAACATTTTAACCCATTCGCTCTCTCACTAAAGGGTCGTTTTGACCCCTTTTTCGGTTTCCGGGTGTTATTCCACCTGCGGCCCTACTGCTGCCTCTTCGAATTTTTATCCATCAGCAAATTTCTGCACTAACTGCATCCGCTGACTTTTTTCCTCTATACCTGGAAAAGTTTATACGAGTAATGCAAGTATTTATTACCTCATTTAAAATTGAATAGCAACTTCATAATGGCACTCGTCCTGCTCATTGGATTTAGTGCAGAGCTGCTTGCTAAAATAAAGCATTTTTGAAACAGAAACATCGTAGTTACTAGAAAGATGTTTCTCCAAAATGCTTGTATTAATTATTTGATGGTAAAGAGTACTTAAAATAATTATTGTAGACAAGGGTATATTGTTGATTAAGATGCCTTCACACGTGTCGATTTTCTAGATTTTTATCGCTCAACCAAAATCGACCGGTGTAAATGGCAATTAAACTGTAAAGTGTAAATATTTTGCTAGTTGATTTTTCAATCGACAGAAATCGACCCATGTAAAGGCAGCTTTAGGTATACACAAAAATAAAGTAGAAGCTTTGTTCATTTAGTAAATTCCCCGCCAGCCACGGCTCACCACTTTCCCCTAAAATTCAACGATTTACAAACACATTCGCAACTTTTTAGTCATCTCACCCACACACTTGCAAATTTTTTGTTCGAACTGTCAAAAAATGTCCCTTTGTTAGAGCTACATACTCGATAAGAATTCGTACTCTAATAAGAATTCTATGCGTTAGAGCGAGCAAGTTAGAAACATCGGAGTTTTGATGACAGTATACATACTGTGAAGAAATGTCACTTTACGAAAATTTTGAAGGTAAGAATACGTATTTAACAATTTTATTTAATTATAATGTAATTTCTTCTTTTCGATTGCAAAACAGCAGCGACTTAGTCACATTCTTAAGGTATGTATTGAGACTTTTTAAATGTTTATAAATTTTAATTGATATTTTTATTTGTTTACAGATTTGGGATTCACCATCAGCACCTTCAACNAAATTTTTGTAAACGACTTAAAATATTTTTTAACTACTAATGTATATCAAAACAAAGGTAAATCGTTTATATTCTTTTGATGATAACATTGTTAAAATCGATTAACTAATTTATAGAAATTTTGCACTTTTGAAAAGATCTATATGTAAGCAGTGGAAAAGTGGTCAAATTTTGCAAAGTTGTAACAAAACTGATTTTTTGTGAACTAGTGTAAATGATTTGCAACTGTTAATATATATCAAAAGAAAGGTAAACCGATTACCTTTCTTTTGATTATAACACCGTTAAAATTGCTTTACGTTTTCATAAAAACTTTGCAACTTTTGTAAACAGCTATATATAAGCAGTGGAAAAGTGGTAAAATTTTGCAAAGTTGTAACAAAACAGATTTTTTGTGAACTAGTGTAAATGATTTGCAACTGTAAATATATATCAAAAGAAAGTTACATCGATTACCTTTCTTTTGATTATAATATTGTTAAAATCGCATAACTTTTTTAAAGAAATTTTGCAACTTTTGAAACCGTCTATATATAAGTCGAAAAAACGCAATCAAATTTTGCAAAGTTGTAATGAAACTGAATTTTTGTGAACCAGTATAAATGATTTGCAACTTTTAATATACATCAAAAGAAAGATAAATCGATTGCCTTTCTTTTGATTATAATATTATTAAAATCGCTTAACTTTCTTATAGAAATTTTCCAACTTTTTAAACATCTATGTGCAAATGAGTAATACTAATAATAAGAAAATAAGCCAGCGCATATGTATGTATGTAAAAAATATATTTATTAATGTTAATTACAAGTTTTATTCATAATATTGATTATTAAGTATGTATATCATGCATTTTGAAAATAAATTTTGCAAAATAAAAATGAAAACATTTTAGGATTTTTTATTTAAAGTTCTAAGGTCATTTTGAATTGGCTGTGAAGAAAATGCAACCCTGAGCCGGCTGAAGGGGGCAATGCTAGACGAGTGTAGCTATATGTTTTCCTTACGAAGTATCTGAATGAGTGCGACAGTGATGCAAGGCTGACACGTACAGGGGGGAAAGTGGTGACAATCTGCACACCGCCCATACAAATGTCACCAGTTTTGTCACCAGTTTTGAAGTGACCGAAACCCGCGGTTTCACCAGATTTTTCACCACTTTTGGCTGGCAGGGTTATTATTGTTAAGAGATAGCATAAAAGAAATTGTTGTATATCTCAAAGGGACATACAGTCAGCCTCAAAAATATGAATATCCTGACGTTTTGACGGTTTTATTTATGTATCTATATTTTCCATACCAAATTTTTCTTATTTTTATACCCGAGCGCACTTGTGCACAAGGGTATATTAATTTTGTTCACATAACGGTTGTTTGTAACAGCCAAAACGAATCGAGATAGATATAGACAAATGTATACATAAATGATCAGNACATAAAAGCTTCATGAATCGAAGCGCCCAACATTGTAAGGCGCTTGTAGTTTTGAAATCATCATTTGTTTACTTTTTTGTATTGGAAATAAAATTTATTTGTCAATTCAATAGAAAATGAATGATTTCGTGCTAAAATTCGTGCAAATTGTATTAAACCACAAGCGTTTATGCAATATTTCGGACCAGAAATATTTGCGGAAGTGCGTAGTTGCGAAAGAACGGCCAGAAAATTTGTTATGTGTATAAAGTGTTTATTAGCTGGTGACTTATGCCCGGCGTGCAAGTGTACAGAAGTCGAGTCGTCATGCATTCGTTTCGGCATGACGAAACGATTACTCTACTTTGATTAGGCGCGTAATGTGCCCAGTGCCTTAGATTTCAATAAGATGCAAATTTGAAATCTCTATAAAACGCCATTGATTTTTGAGATTTTTTTTTGTCAAGGGTGTTACGCATTTTCCTTCATGTATCACATGTACAAAATCTAGTTTTATATGGGTGAAAATGCGCAACACTCTCGACAAAAAAAAAATCCCAAAACTGGCGGTAATTATAAAATTTGTCTAAGAAATTGAATAGAAAAGTTTAGAAATTTTTGGTATTTGTTGCATTTTCCCGAGTTCTATATCGATGGCTGAGTGGAAGATCGACCTATCTCGGCAGCCAGTTCGAAAACATTCTATCTCAAAAAACTTTTCAAAAACGCCCTATTTCAGAATTCGTTTCAAAAACGCCCTATCTCAGCTGCCGATTCAAAAACGCCCTATAACAGCATATTTCAATACATTCTGAAGTAAGATAGGGCGTTTTTGAACCGAATTTTCTAATTGCATAGTTTTCTAAATTGCATAATTTTATCACAGCCAAGCTAAAGCTTAGGCCTCATTTGCTCTAATGCATTAACACTAAGCCTCCGTAATTAATTTTTAATCTGACTTATTTGAATTAGACACGACAAAGCATTTTATTAATATCTTGTAATTATCATGTAATCCTCGTTTCATTTACTGCAAACTATTAACTAGATAAGGTATTATTTAACTGTTAAATAACTGTGGTTTTGAACTACAAAAAAAGGTGTGCATACAGCCTATTGTAGCTTCTTGGAACTCTGATAGTTATTACGGGCAGGGGGTATTTATGAATTTTTTACTTAAACGTACAGCGTAGTTGATGCTAATAGCTTTATAGTAAAAGTAGCAAAAAATAATCCGCATTTTCAATGTCAGGAAAATCCCCTTCACCAAATAAACGAATATTCAGACACAGCTCTGCTGCAATCGAATTTTCAATCATTTTTTTGAAAACTCGAAAAGAAAAGCAACAACAATTTTTTTTACAAATTCCAACAAACATTCAATATAAAAAATATTTATATACATAATTTTTTATAAAATATAATACTTTAACAAAATTCATTAGAAATGGCTGCAATGATACCAACCGCACGTTACCGGCCAGTGGTACGCATTGGCAATTGGTTTGAGGACATTTGTCTGGAGCAGGTGAGCAGTGACAACAGAACTTGCAACACAAAAAAAAAACAATCCACGCTCAAACTCGTTTCACGCCAACAGGAAAAGGTGCAAACTTTTAAGAATTTACGCGACCGCGGCGAACTGCTTGTGGAGAAGACACGCCGACTATTCGACAATTTTCACAAAGCCATCGAATTGGAGGCGCCCAAAGAGAATGTCCACTTTGGCGCCATAGTTCAGTTGATGCCAATGAAAATGAATATTTGCGATGAACGTGTGAAGGCACAACCTGCTTTGTCGGTCATCATCAATGAACGCGTCGTGCGGCATAGTCAAAATATCAATGAAGAATGTGAAATAACAATTGCGCCCTCAGTGACGCCTTGTGTGCGTAATTCTTTTCGTATCGTGAGCGGTGATGAGAAAGATCGCACAAATGAGGTTATCAAATATGGACAACAATTTCGTTTGGAATGTGTGGAGAGTCAAGATGATGTACTACTGCTATATAGTGCGGCGAAATCGGCCGATCTAAAGAGTATGATCCATACGACGTTTGATTCGAGGAAATGTGGTGAAATCAATTTGCCCTTGGGTCTATGTAAGAAAAGCGTGAGTTGTATGTTGGTGAATTAGAAATGGACATTTTTAATTTTAGTGTTTTTAACGTCTTCCAGAATTGTGGTCCCGGCAAGGAAATACCCTCGGCATATACTAAATGGTTCTGCACCCATATTGATCCCAAGAAACGTTTTGAATCGTACGGCACACCAGCGCCGGTGAGTATCACTATATGTATAGCCCACACACCAAACAATTTTAACTGATTAATTTTTATATTTTACAGAGCAATGCAGCTTTGGTTATCACACACGTACCAACAAATAAAAATCTTGCAGCAGAAAACGTTGTCGTCCAAACACTTTTCGGACCGGTGAGTATTTAATAAACATCTGCTTCTCTGAACACTATACCATAGAACCGTGGTACCCACAAAAAATCATGCTGGCTCGTTATGTTGTTGTTGTTGTAGCGGCTAATAAACCCCGCTCGGGTCGGCTTGTCCATCAACGTTGTCGTCAGACTCAGCGAAAGGGAGGCCCAGAAAGTGTCCAACTTCCACCGCTCCTGCGCGTAGGGCCAAGGGCGCTAGCTGGGTGGGGTTTTAGGGGCATGCGAAGAGGTGCCGTCAGTCACGTGGTGACTTCCGCATATCGGATATTCATTGGGTACACTAGGTTCACTCTACTCACGTACGAGCTTAGTCTGGTGCAGTAGCCAGAGCGAAGTAGGGCTATTGTGGTGCGAGTCTCCCGAGGCATTGAAAGCTCTGTCCCGTCCATGTCTGCTGGTTGTGTACCTAAAACGACATTCACAAATCGGGAGTCGAGACCGACTCCCTGTCAATGCCGTTTATGGCCTGTCGGTATGCAGTCGGGTACACAGGTTGTTTTATGAGCCTCTGGACTTCGTCCGTGCCCATGTCTGTGCCACCCTACTAGGAACTGCTTGCGGAGCATTGTTTATGCTCCTTGATGGGAAGCATCTGGGCTTCGTGGCATCGTAGTTAGGTTGCCTTGAGGCGACATCAAAAGGCATCCAATCGCGGTCTGGAATGCCATGTGAGACTCCCGGTTTAAGTTCCCTCGGTGTGCTGGTTTTGTCTCTGAAAATACTGACTTGGCATTTTTTTACTTTTAGTATACCACTTACGGAGAAGCCATTGCACTCTGAAATAACCTGCCGGAATGGTTCACCAAATTCCTTTAGTCTCACTTTTGCAAGGGCAGGGCACTCTGCGAGAAAGTGTTCTACTCCCTTCTTTGAGCCTCAATCCTTCTTCTACAAGATGCGATCTAACCGCGCAAGAGAAGAATACCTAATTGCCGCTGATCTGAAAATCTGACCTGAAAAAATATTCATTCGCGATTTCGCAGCTGTATGGTTTTTTATGTATTTTAACGCCAGCTTAAGCGCATACGATTCCGCCTGGAAAATTCCTGCGTGATCCGTTAGGCAAAATGATAGCTTCAGATTGAGTTGCTCAATGAAAATCTTTGATCCATCCATAAGGCAGCTAATGTATCCACGACACCCACTCACCGAGTCCAGTCACTGCATCTTTAGAATTTTGTGTGAAGTTTGTTGCTGGTCCAGGTCTTTGGTTTTATGTAGTCATTAGGTAGCGCTTTTACTTCAGATGGGACTCTATTTAGGATGGTACTTTGTCCAAATGGATTTTCTTTCCAATAACCTAAGGCTCCTAATCTTACTGCACTAGTAACTTTATTTTCACTAAAATTTAGCAGAACATTCAGGACCATTGGAAGCTTATTTCTGGTGTCCGCTAAGTTTTTTACGGCGTAATCCTTAGTTAGTGCTGACACCATACCCGATGCTCCATAAGAAAGTGTGTTTTCCATGTACATCCAGTGTATAGTCGTTGGCTTAAAATGCCATTTGTTAACAATTTGCTGAAATAGGGCGTTCTTATAGAGCGTAATTCAACCGTTTGAGATGTCCATTTAGGAGGATGCCCATTTAAAACAAGCATATTTGTCAATGATTTTTTTGTACTGCAAAATTTTTCAGGAGTTCCTCGTTTCGGTACAAAACTACAAGGACATGTACAACCGCGAGCGTTGGCAAAACATTTGGATGATATGCAACGGTCAGAGTGAAGGGAAGCGATAAAAATACAGCCATTCGGATCAATGAACGCTACTGCCGCAAAAAATTCATTTGTTTAGCACGAAGAAAATGTCATTTTGGAAATACAATAAATTTATATAAAATACAATTTAAAAATAAACAAAAATAAAAACCCAAAAAATATTTGCAAATCGGACGTCCAAGTGACAGACAGCGCTTCTTTTGCGAAATCCCCACTTCCCAGTAGCTGCCGTAAGCCTTCAAACAAGATAACGGTGGCACAGCACGACTTCCAGATATACTTCCATATGTAGATATACGAAGACAATAAGCAAATATTTGCACAGTGACAAATTGAAGTCAACGCCTTTGCTGCCAAACCGCTGTTCAAGGTATGCGGGAAGTCCTACAAATATTGCCGAAATAGCAAGCTTTTTCAAATCTCATTCGACCTAGCGAAGTTCTTGGCAGTCGTTGACCCTGCAATTGTTGGTGCTGTGCGAAATTTGTGACCTAGTTCGCGCACAGTTGGACGCTGACTTCAAGTCGCTACACTTGGCCCACTCGTGGCAAGGTAAGCACACAAACACTACTGACAGAGCTAAAACCAACAAAGCTGTTTCTAATGCTCGCTCCAACTTGCTCGTTAGAGGACTGCAACTATATAAGGCACCTCCAAATTCTTTTTGTACGCAGTTTACTTAAACTTTTTGACAGGTGTATTTTTTTTTTGTGCGATTTAAAAATTTCCCAATTTAGTAGTAATGCTTCCGCTACTCATCTTAGCCTGCTTCAGCGCTTTCGTCTTTGAACCCGCCGCTGGCGGCTTACGCATTATTGGCGGTCAGTATGCATTGTCCGGTCAGTTTCCTCACCAGGTTTCGCTACAGCTACGCGGTCGTCATCATTGCGGTGGTTCGCTCATATCGCCAAGCTGGATTATCACGGCGGCGCATTGCACCTACGGACAGAATCCCTCACAAATCCGCGCTGTTGTCGGCACCACGGATCTGCTTGCCGGCGATGGAAAATCATTCAACATTGCCAATATTATCATTCATCCACAATATAATCCAAAAACGCAGGATTACGATTTGTCACTCATCCAGTTGACCGAGTTAGTGCCGTTAGATGATAATATTGGCACAATAGCATTGGCTGATATGGAGACAAATCACGCAGCCGACACAGTGGCAACCATCAGCGGATTTGGCGCGATTAATGGCAATCTCGAGATGCCCACTCGGTTGAAGTATGCTGAAGTACAGTTGTGGAGTCGGGACTTCTGCAACCCACAGAATATTCCCGGCATTACAGATCGCATGGTTTGTGCCGGCCATCCTAGTGGACAGGTGGGTGCCTGCCAAGGCGACTCTGGCGGTCCGCTTACCGTTGACAATAAGCTCTTTGGCGTGGTTTCGTGGGGTTTCGGTTGTGGTGCGCGTGGCAAACCGGCCATGTATACCTATATAGGGGCGCTGCGCTCATGGATTAAACAGAACTCTGGCGTTTGATAGGAATGCAAGTAAAGTGGGGCTAATGGAAGCCCTTGACGTTGATGAACAAATGAAGTATTAGAATTTTATGCATGAATAAAGTTAACTGTTGAAATATTTGCTTAGTGGTGTTGATTTTGTTTTGAAGTCCTAATTTGCAAAAGAGACAAAAAATAAATAAGTTTTCTGAGGTCCTTCAGCGCTCGTTTCTTTAATCCTTTTTATTCGGAATGGTCAGAGTTTGAAGGTCTTCTACTTCAGCTTCCCTCAAAAGGGGAACATTTACACGAGATAATAGGGGAGCAGCAGATATAAGACCTGACCTCAGACAAATAGAGCTTTGGTGGGGGAAAACTGGGGCTTGCATAGCCGACTGTCTTGGCAATGAGAATACACCAACCGCTGAACCAGATCGACCATACCAATATGGTCTATTATAGACTGTCCATTCATTGAGAATTAAATAACACCTTCTTACCCCTTGAATTCCTTCGTCGGACCCCAACGCCACCCACCGCAGACGAAGAGCTCGGGTTGGTTTTTGAGGTTCGCGATACTTTGACAGAACTCCATTCTGCATATTGTAGCAGGTTAAACTGTTCAACCTAATTTGAATAAGATGCTTCGACGACAACAGTCACCTCTCCCTCTCTTACGGCCCAACCCCCCGGATCTGGCTTTCCTGAGTCTGCCTTTAGATGAGAATGAAGACGATACGTAGTCGATGCACTGGTTTAGAGAGTTTAGTAAGCTGCTAAATATAACAAAGAAAACGGTGAAAGTTTTCTTTCGATTGTCCTTTTAGTTTTTAAGAAACTTTCCGCATATTAAGAAAACGGCGGAAATCAGTTTGGAAAAGCCGAGGCAAGCAATCTAGTGACAACTTTATTGAGAATATTTTCAATTCACAGATTTCTCAAATACCTTGCGTTTGACACCCATAATGTCATAATTAGTTTATCCTATTTTATGTCTATAATTAAATAACATTTTTCTAACAGATGACAACCCTAATAAAAAATATGTAAGCCTTCTCTCTCTCTTTAGTTTGATATTGAAATGTGGGAACAAATATGAATACTGAAATCAAGAGGACACTGCCGCGAGCCAATTTGCCCCACAAACAGCACCTGATGACAAAAGAGAAGGGCCCATTGAGGCATACAAAAAGCTCAGTGGAGCTGGTAAAAAGAGGTACGCATACTTGCTTAAGAAAAAGCTTAGCAAGGAAGAAGCGTATGCTAAAGCGTAGCTTCCAAGAACCAAAGGCCAAATCGAGGGGGAAAAGGCGCCGAAAAAGGACCGTTCAGAGGAAGGCACTCTGCGTGAATCTGGCCCCAAAAAGAGGCCGAAGCACGATGAACCATCGTCATTGCAGCTGCTGCACCACATAAGTTACAGCTCACTGTCACATTTAAAGATGTTGGGTGAAGATGGCAGTCCTTTCCAGGGCCTACCCTCGAAAGGTCCTAACAATAGAACAGTTGGACTCCAACCAAACTGTCCTTCTGGACAAAATTATGGCTAATAAGGACACGTCGATAAAACCAGTCTTGTTGGGTTCTGTTTACAAGGCCGGATATATTGTACTGCACTGTAAGGAGAACACGACCATGTTCACCGTGATTATCTGGGTAAGTGCTGCACTGTCGGCTGCGGAGTAATTAAAAATTTCTCATTCCAGGGTCGCGGTGGGGTAACAGTGGGACAGTGGACAAATCTACACCACGCTAAAGCAGCAACGGCGGAACTTACATGAGATTTGCCGGTGAAAATATCCACATAGAGCTCTTACAAGAGCTCTGGATAAACAATGGCCGACAAAACATCTACCAAACCAAGGGCAGCGATAATCATGGACACAAGCAGTAAGTTCCCGCCTTTCTATGACTTTACAGTTGGCAACACTGTCAAATTACTGGTGGAAGTGGAACTTAACGGGCGTAAGACGGAGTTCGTGATCGCCTTAGCTAACTTCCCAGCCGAAACAGATGACGCACCAACATATCTCGCAAAGAAACTAGTGGAGTACTGCAAAAACCACAGGAAAGTTCTTATCATCGGCTTTGATGCCAATGCCCACAGCATAACATGGGCCAGCACAAATACAAACACAAGAGCTGAGTCACTCATAGAATTTTTATTAACAAGTAACACAGCAGTACCTAATAAGGGAAACAAGCCAACCTTTATAAATGCTATTCGTCAAGTGTTTTTAGACCTTACATTTGTCTCTGCAAACNTTCTATCGCAGAGAGATTCACGCTATACCGAAATACTGACTGGGACAGGTATGATTTAAATATTTCAGACAAAACTGGGCACATTGACCAGGCAAATATCTAAAAAAGTGTATTTGGATATAGTAGTTGCAGACCTGACTGAAAGTAGCATGCCCTCATATAACGAACGCTGTCCACAGAAGGTAAAATTCCTCAACAAAGAGGGTACCTTGGTGGAACTCCAAACTAGAGAAACCGAGTAAAACGACCAGGACTGAGTTCAACCAGGCCAAGAGGACGAACACCTGCTATGACAATAAAAAGTCTCTCACACAATACAACAAAGAACTACGGAAATCCAAGGCAAATTCTTGGAAGAATTTATGTGAGGACCTTAGGGCCATTCTAGGATCCAAAAGTCTTTCTCTAAGGGCAAATCCGCCCTTAGAGGAACTCCAAAGGGATCGGATGGGTGCCCAACAAACACGTTTAGGGAAACCATAGAGCTCCTTCTGAGGATTCGCTTCCCTGACTGTAGGCTAATAATGCAGAGGCCAAATACGCACAGTATGGTAACCACATACCAGAGACGAGCCTTTGGACCAGTAATTAAAAAAGTAATCAACTTTTAAAAAGTAGACTGTAATTTAATTTTAATTTAATTTAATTTAATTTTAATTTAATTTAATTTTTGTTTAATTTAGTTAGTTTTTACGCGGTAACGAAAACGGTACAAGTTTTATTTACACATGTTCTATGTAGATTTGAATTAATTGTTTATCCCACTGTTTGCACTTTCAGCGCCACTGCAGGTTTGTGGGCCACTGTGCTATTGCCAGACTCCAATTTTGAAATGCTCTCAGCGCCATCTGCCGTTACGTCGCAATAACAACGCGCAGGGTGACTTGGATAAATACACATTTTATTATTACTGGCTACTACTACTTACTATTTTTTTTTTAATAAATTTTTTTTTTTGATTTTTGATGATATATATCGTTGCCTTAATATAGAAAGGCCCTATCTGACATCGTCGCTGATTTACAAAAAGTCGTAACTAACTAAAAATCGAAAATTTACGTTTTAATTGATTATGATGCATTTGATCGAATTATGTGGCCTCACATCGTTTTATGCAATAAAAGATTTTAGTTAGTTACGGCTTTGTGCATTTCAGCGACGATGTGAGATAGGGCCTTTCTATATTAAGGCAACGATATCATAAATATGTATGAACCCTGCTAAAAGTGGGACTAAATGAAGGCCTATGCTCCCTTGTAACCAACATTAGTGACCGAAACGGTCCAAACAGACGGGGAAAAAATTTTTACATTAATATTGCGGTGTCATTGGACTTGAGTGATAGCACCGTTGCATAACATGGGACCACATGTACAACTAAGCCGTTTGGATCATAAACTTGACTTCAGAAGACTTTTACCAACCGAAACTTATTAACTAATATTAAAAATGTGAAAGTTTATAGTTTGGATGTTTGTTCCTCAATCAGGCCAAAGCGGCCAAACGGATTGGAATGAAATTTGTCACGAGGATACCTTATTGGTTGAATTAACATATATAGCACTTTTTCCGGTAGCTAGACCAAGGATTGACCTATTGATAACTTGAAATCTTTTACTGCCTTGGGTGCAATGACAACGGTCTTTAAATCGGTAGTCTTTGCAATACTGAAAGTGGCAGATTGGATAATTGGCCAAAGGTGGCTCGGACATACAGTCAGGATCTGCAGTGACAGCCAAGCTGCTCTAAAGACCTTGGAAACTGCTGGCAGCTTTCAAAGAGAGTCCAGGAATGTAAGCTGGGGCTGAAGTCCTTTACAAGGTGGAAAGACCTTGAACTTGTGCGGGTGCCAGAACACCGCGTTGTTCAAGGTACCGAACTGGCTGACCGGTACCAATTTAAGGAGCCAATTTAAAAGGGCCTATGATGGAAGGAACGATCGGGTACATCAAGGATCTCATAAACAAAACTCACAAGAACCATTGGTGCTGTATTGACACCTGCAAAGTAACCAAGGGTTTCCTAAAAAGGCCCGACGGGGTGGTAGCAAAATTCCTTCTCAGATAAAGAAGGACTGATCTACGAGCCTTGATAGTACTGATTACGAAGATCAATTCATGGCAAAGACATATGGTTACCATTGGCATCATCGACGATTCACTGTGTACATATCGTTTGGAGGATGAGGATAGTACAGAACATTTTCTGTGCCGCTGTCCGGCCTTCGCTAGAATCAGATGGTACATTTTGTCGGATGTACTGAAAATGGACAGAAAACAGATTTTTTAGCAGCTGGTGAGGTAAGTGTGTTTTGCTGTTTAGATTTCTTAAGTGTATTTTAAATTCAGTTACAATAAAATTAGCTGCATAGATTTTTAAATACATAAATTTACATATGCATTTATTTAGATAAGAAATGAGGGAAGTGGATACGTTGCTAATTGAAAAATGCGACCCTACGATATTATGACAACGTTGGAAGATGAAGCTATATGACTTTGTAGTTCATATTATTCCGTTTCAAATATACAAGAATTTCCTCCATTTTAGAAGGGGACCACCCCTGCACATCTAAATTATTTATTTGACAAGGTAAATCTTTTTTCATAGTTATTTATGCATCAAATGTATGCCTTACTCGACGTATACTTTCCGTTTTTTTTAAATATAGAAGTCCAAAAAAAACCAGAAAATATTCTGCCAAATTTGTTAGAAATCCACAAGTTTGACTTATGCCAACGATGCTTTAGGCGGCATTTTTTGCTATTGACTTTCCGGTATGAAGTATAAACGCTTGACTTTTCACAACTTTCACGCAGCTATGTATATTGAATCTACCAAGTTTCACCAAATCGCTACCATAGTCAAATTTAAACACAGAGTTATCTCAAATATGGGTTTGCATTTTTATTAAATTATAGTTTGTTTGTAAGTACATATAGTTTTTTTTTAACGCTTGCGATATGTTTACCTTAAATGTATGCCATGATTTGCTGATTAACAAAATAACAATGTATTAAAATATATAAAAATACATTAAAAATCCAAAAAATGCCTATGACACTAAAATCGAAATACTACAAAAAAAGAGCAACAATTTGAAATAGCTAGCAGTGCTTAAACTGGCAGTTTGTAATTAAATATGTATCCACTTTTCGGGTCGTAAGTATTAATACTCCACATATATATGATGGTTTTGATACATAGAGCCCGTATGCTCATACGCATGTACGTACGTATGTACTTATGTATGTATGTATGTATGCACATGATTTTAAATAAGAAAAAAAATTAATTTAAATTTTATAAAAGCTGATATCGATCCCTTTTCTCATTTTCACATTCATAATTTTTCTAATGTAAATATGTATGATGTATGTAAATGTATGTAGGTACAAATATACAACACTTATTATTTGTGCTAGCATTTGCTGATTTAATTAAATCATTTTTTTACTTTAGGTATAGTATTTAGTAGTTAGAAGCATTCGATTTTGGCTAAATGTCTATTTACATAATACATATATATTATGTACGCAAGCATGTATGTATTCACGTTTAAATTTCTAGGTATGTATATGCAGATTTTACTTATGAATACATATGAGCTCACCTAAATAGCACATTTTATTTTTTACCATATTCACAATGTTTTAAGTGATAATTTTTTTCGTTTATTTTTTATAAAAATATAGTACACTCAATAATATAAACCATAAAAGTCAAAGTTTAAAGCTTTGCGCACAGTTCAGGAAATTTTTAAAAATTAAAAAATAAAAATTTAATCAAAATTTTCAATATCTTTGTCAGAATCTTTAGAAACTTACTGGGTATGCAGTTTTGTAGCCCATTTAGTTTAATCCTGTTGATTTTTGAGATTTTTTCTTTTTTGTCGAGTTTTACACACACACACACATTTTATACCATATAAAATCTATTTTTAAATGAAAGAAAATAAGCAACACCCTCGATGACAAAAAAATATTAAAAGTAGAAGTTTGATAGGCTCACGTAGGTCCTTTTTATGAAATTGATTGGCTTTTTACTGCAGGGATATTATGCTAAACGTTTTATGAATACTTAGATGCTATCACTAATTAATATTTGCATATTCTTTTGCAAGCAAACTTATGTAATATAATATGAGCTTTTTCATACTTATGTTTTGGTTATATTTAATTGCACATACTAAATGATTTTATAATGTTTTATATACATATGCATAATATTTACATACATTAGTGATACTAATTTTACTTTGCTCAAAATTTAATGATAGAAGGCACATTTTCAATTTCACATAAAATATTTTATGTGAAGTAATTATTTTAGTGCAGTCAAAATACGCAAAACTGAAGTTTTATTTTGGAAAGTGTATAATTCTACTAAAATATCAGTGCACATAGAGCATGTAAAACTTGTTTTGCGGTACTATTGAGCTTGTGGAATCGCCACCATCTTGCAAACAAGCGCGGTCAAGGTATTTTCCTGCTCCCAAATTTGTAGACAAACCTTCTGTTCCGTTCCGGGAATATAACCTACGCTTAGGGGCAGGAAGTGAAAAATTAAAAAAAAATGTTTCCGCGTCAGCTTGCTGCCCATTTCTGCTCGCCTGGTAGAAATTGTCGAGTGGGCCACTGAAATTTTTTTTTCCGCCCATTCGGAAATCTTTGGACAAAACTTCCGCCTACGGAAATGTAGCCTATGCTTAGGGGCAGGAACCGAAAA
>NW_016161758.1:48186-48758 GCF_001687245.7 Rhagoletis zephyria | reverse complement strand
TGGTACGTTACTCACCAAAAACTAAAAATCGAAAAAAATTTTCATAGCGTCTTTGCAAGTGGACTACTCAAATTTGGAAACATAGATTTACACGGGTTTTGTTAAAGAATGAACTATATTTTTATTTAAAAAAATAACAAAAGTTCAATAACAACAAAAATAATACGTTAAAACTTGGCAAAAAGTGGTCGGTTATAATTTTTTGACCACTGTATGTATTTTTTTATATCTTTAATTGGACCTTCACATTCTACATAAAGGAAGTACATAACAAAATTAAAAAATATATGCCTTTTTTGCCTTTCAACAATTCAGGGGGTAGCACCTCAAAAAACTAAAAAACAAAAATTTTAAATATGCTTTTCATTTCATTTAATTTTAAGCTAGAAAACGCGGTTTTGTACATTTATCAGTTTTGAATGACTATTTTTCATTAAATTTTAAAGATCGAACATGTTGTGAGAAAATGATTTATAGGCCTTTAAAATTATGTATAATAATCTATTGTCATACTTGGATTGTCGGGATTTTCATTGAGCAAATAAAAAATATATATATTTTCTTATTTTTTT
>NW_016161758.1:42944-44918 GCF_001687245.7 Rhagoletis zephyria | reverse complement strand
AAGAATGAACTATATTTTTATTTAAAAAAATAACAAAAGTTCAATAACAACAAAAATAATACGTTAAAACTTGGCAAAAAGTGGTCGGTTATAATTTTTTGACCACTGTATGTATTTTTTTATATCTTTAATTGGACCTTCACATTCTACATAAAGGAAGTACATAACAAAATTAAAAAATATATGCCTTTTTTGCCTTTCAACAATTCAGGGGGTAGCACCTCAAAAAACTAAAAAAGAAAAATTTTAAATATGCCTTTCATTTCATTTAATTTTAAGCTAGAAAACGCGGTTTTGTACATTTATCAGTTTTGAATGACTATTTTTCATTAAATTTTAAAGATCGAACATGTTGTGAGAAGATGATTTATAGGCCTTTAAAATTATGTATAATAATCTATTGTCATACTTGGATTGTCGGGATTTTCATTGAGCAAATAAAAAATATATATATTTTCTTATTTTTTTAAGTTTTGACGATTCCTTATTTCAACCATTACAAAATATGTAGTACAATTAAACTGATAAATCTACAAAACCATATTTTCTGACCTAAAATGAAAAGTCGCGAACTTTAAATGATTTTTAAAAAACCTATAAAAATAGGCAATAATATTTCTCATAAAAAGAAAGGAAATTAGGGGGTATGGTCTTGAAATAAAAAAAAATAAATAAAAATTCGATGGACACCCTATGTATGTATACTAGTAAACAAAATAGTCGGACAAGACGTAATTTAAAATTTGAAAAAATTTTAAAAATTACTCTGTAAGATTCCTTTCAGTGATCGGACCTCTACCGCATTGTGGTAGATCTGCCACTTTTATGAGCATCTACCACATCTATCACATACGGTCTGAAATCTACCACATATTCGCGTTTTTGAGTAGTTTTATTTTTGATCGACATAGTTTTCTTAATTTTAAGAACAAAAATTGTCGAACACTAAACACTTACAACGAGGCCGAATGGGAGGATGAAATAAACTGTAAAATAGTAAATTTTCTCAATAATCAATTTTTCGACATCAAACGTGGTTTTATTGTGTTAAATTGCAAAAAAAATGATTTATAAAAAAAATTAATTACGAAAATTATAAAAACCGGCGATTTTTGTGAAAGGATTAGCAAATTTCAGTGCATCTCAAATTTCTAAAGCGTTGTTTACTTTTACTTGAGAATTGTCAAAATCGGTAAATCCCAGGTATCATTTCTGGAATGAGCCACATTTGTTCGCTACATCGTGATGTGATAAAAAGAAAAGCTGGCAGCACTCCGCAAGGTTGCAGAAATCTTTCAAAATATGTTCGAAACTGTCAAGGAAAAAAAAATGCCAAAACGCAACGCATTTTTTATCAACTTCAATCTTGCACTTTATTATACTAAAAATAATTTTGTTTTAGGTTTTAATTAAAATGTTTGTAATTTAGGTGAAACCTTGCAGAATTTTTTTAATTTTTGTACAAAGTTTCATCCAAAACCTGAGATCTACCACATTTTTTTGAAATCTACCACATTTTTTTCTAGATTCTACCACACACATTTTTTTTAAGTCCGACCACTGATTCCTTTACCATTTCTTAAGATAAATTATCAATTTAAACATTGTTGTAAGCAGCAAAATGTCTTATCTTAAATCGCACACATATATACGTATTTTTTCACCGGGTAAACAGATATAAAGTTACGAGCAAGTATACCTGTGCGTCACCCTTTGAAAAACGCGGTTTTTGACCTTAAGCCCAGAATTTTGGGGTGTATTTAAAATTCTGAGTATGCAGATTTTACTGCTTGAATAGACCTACAACAAGTGTGAACCTCGAAAAAACTATATAAATTTTTTTCTGTAACACAGTGTTATTTAGATCGTCTTTAAAGTACAAAACCGCGTATCAACAAAATGCCAAGCCGCCTATGTGAGGTCGCATAAATTATTGGCTGCGTTTCTTTATACATTCCGGATAATCCCATTTCA